>NC_088885.1:62917425-62939925 GCF_037157495.1 Lathamus discolor | reverse complement strand
TTTTTTCTTGTTTTGCTTTCCTTGCATGGCTTTTGCTTTACTTATTAAACTGCTTTTATCTCAACCCATGCGTTTTCTCACTTCCACTCTTCCAGTTCTCTCCCCCATCCCACTGAGGGAGGGGGAAAGAAATAACTGTGCAGCTGTGTGGTGCTTAGTTGCTGGCTGGCTTTGTCCACAACATGCACAAAGTAGTTTCTATGTAAGCTCTTCCATGGAGTTAATCGGATATGCTATGCGTCATTAAGTGTTTTGATAATAAAATGCTACTAATAAACCAATAAACATAACTAAAGCACAACTTCTGATGGTATTAAAATTAGAAATAAACAATACATCCCAAAGAAGTTCTTATATTTTAGTTTCAAACACTTTATGACAAATGGGCCAAGTTCTGGTGCCACAGCACTGACTTTATTGACACGGCCATTTTTATTCTCTGGTTTAAATGGGGAGAAAAGAAGCATTTCTAACATAACAAGAATGTTTGAAGGCTTGGTTTTTAAAAGCAGGCAAATTTACTTTTACATTTAGGAATTAGATTTTTAATCCAATTTTTAGCATTATGTCAATAAATTATCTAGAGTTTAAAAGATTAAAGAGAATTAAGGATGATGCCCAGTGACCAATAAAAGAAGTCATATACTAATTGACATTTCAAGTCAATGATCTACCTGTATAACCTTTGTCACACATAGCAAGGGAGGGTGAATTTTCCTTAAATCTATAGCCAAAATCTTTGTATGACCAAATGAAGAGTTTGAGGATAATACTTTTGCCCATGTAAATTAAAAATTCATCTTTTTGGTGCTAACTTTTATCAATAGGTGTTGAATAATTAAAAATATTACAAATGGCTTGCTGTCACAATTTTGTCGATTAGCAGCCCTGTGCAAATATCCTAACTTTTGTAATATTCTAGGGTCCTGCAGTGAGCCTTATTTTAGGCCACAATGCTGACAAAAAGAAGTTATTCTGGAACAGAATTAACGTCTAAGTAGCTGTCACTTGTATACATTGATATTTGAACAATTGTTATTGTGCTCTGGTACGACTACAGCACACCAAGATCACAGTGGTTTTACAGGAGTCAAAAGCTAATTCCCAATGGACAGAACTTTTTCTTTGGCAGATCTAATAGCAGGTTACCTCCACACTGTGTTCATGTATCCTTTTCATATTTTCTTCCTGTCTCTGCATTATGTCAATTGTCCTCATCTTCTGATGGTTTAACTCAAGTACAGGCATCAGTGCTTATAGCGCTTAGGAAGAGTCAGCACCTCAAAGTCTGTTATGGGTTGATGGATATTCAACTGTCTGGGACAGAACCAGGAAACCTAAAGTTTTGAACTCTTTCTTGGATGGCGAATCTGCTTCTGTTCTCAACATAGATTCATTTATCCCAGGCATTCACGTCTCTCCTTCCCCTACCATTTGTGGCAAGGTGGAAGCAAATGTCTAGCATACACATTCTTTCCCAGCTGGATTCAGGTATAAAACTTTCTGACAAGGAATAGCAGTAAAGGGACCAAAGCTAGCTCTGAAGATGAACTTAAGGCCCTTGAAATCTGTAGCATGCCAAGATAGCTTTATAATTTTCTTTTGTTTTAATTTAAACTAAAAAAAAAAAAAACATAGAAGGATGGGCTGCTGAGATCATCTGTCACACCATCTGTGGTTGCCTAGCAGAATTACTCCAGCCTTGAGCTGGAGGAGCTCCCATTTGCAGCTGAACTGCAGTTGGGGATTTTATTAATACATCTCTCATTTATATAGCACCTTTCACTCTCAAGGATCCCAAAGTACTTGTTAAAGGATAAAGTTGAGAACTGAAGACTGCTAGAAGAGGAGAACTGGGAAAATTCCCTCCCTCCTGGCCAGTGGCTTCAAAACTTTTTACTAAAGAAAGCTTTTACTGCTGAATTTGTTGTTCGCTTTCATTATTCTTAGTGTGGCTCAATGGGAGGTTGTGACCTTCGGGGCCTTGTGCAGCCATGAGCTGATTTGTTCCTGCTGAGACAATTGTAGATATGCTTGTTTTATTTCTATTGTATGTATGACTGACAATTCGTAAGCATCAGTTATAAAGCTTACATATGTACACATATTTATATATATTTAGAATACAGAAAATAACTAGAGGAAGAAACAACTGTGATCAGCTGGCATTCAGGAAAATTAAAAGAAAAAAATAAAGCCATAAAACATGTGGAGTAATCAGCAGTTTTCAGTCAAATGGCATTTAAATGCTGCACTGATGCATAACCTGCCCTACTGTTCTGCGAGGTGGGAGGACAGGTGATATGTCAGCTGTGCTATGCCATGTAACTACAGTAGAAGGGCTGAGTTAATGACAGACACAAGAGTTTGGATGAATGTTAACACGCTGCTATTTCCATGCTGAGATGAAGTAGCAGGGCTTGGATTTATCATTAAAAGAGACCCAAGAGGCTCTCACTGAGCCAGCTGCTAGGGCCCTAAAACATATGTCGCACCCTTCAGCTGTTCATCAGTACAAAAGGCTTCCATCTCAAAGCACTTGACCTTGTTAGCCTCAGTGGTGTCAGTGATATTTTCAACAGGGAGACAACAGATCAAGTATGAAGAAGAGAATCTCTTAAGGGAAGTGTGTGCAGTCCCTGGCAAAATGACTGCAGAAGTGTAGCCTGTAGATAATGGCTGCTATTTCTGTCATTAGTGATTTGTAAAGCTGGTAGGCTGCTCCTGTTTTTCAAAACAGTGGTAGATAAATAAAAAAAGAAATAGCAAGAAAATAAAAATATGTCAGTCAAATAAATTTCAAGTGTCAAATAAATTAGCTCACCAGATTCTGAGATTTCTAAGCCTTCTTCCACACACGTTGCGCTGGTCTTTGTATTCTTACTAACTTAAGAGGAGTGCAGCTTGAGTACGGACTGAGTGGGGAGTTCTGAAACCAGAGAGAATAATTATAAGAATTACAGCAGCAATATCACCCTGACATTTGCAGGTAGTATTAAATAATGGTGCTGGTGTGAGAGTGCTTTAGCAGACGTGATACTGATGCACAGCATTTAGGAAGGGTACTGCATCCTCTCAGGTGTACATGAGTTAATTCTACTAGTCCCTTCACACTCTGCATTTCCCAAAAGAACAGTAAAGCAGTCTTAATCAGATTTTTTTCCTCAATGGAAGGAGTTACTATTTTCCTTCAAGTCTGATCATTAAGGCCCTCCCCCACTATAATTTTGTGAAGGTAGTTTGTACATATGGAATATGTGTGTGTAAAGATATATTTTTCTATTTTCTCCCTCTTGTAAATAAAATGCTATGTTTGTTTTCTAGTCTCATCCATTGTCATACACATCCACCCATATAACACTAACCTTTAAATATATCCAGAATGAAACACTCCACATTTTACACATCTGCCCTGGAAGGAGGGAGGTAGACAAAGGATACAGAACATGAGAAGAAAAAAAAAAAGCCACGACAGATGTTAGTTAGGTTGCTTAACACTGTGCCAGAAGGCACTCAGATACTCTGATGCTGAGCACAGTCTGAAACCTGCACTGCATATCACAAAACTGTTTCAGACCTTCAAAATCACGAGCTCTTATGAAAAATCAAGAGATTGTAAAAATAACTGTTTGGTGGGTTGGTTTTGCTTGTCTTCTTGTTGTAGTCTTTTGGTATTGTGTTCCTTACCACTGAAATGATGCAAAGTCAGGTTGTTTTTGCATCATCTGGAAAGGGAGCCATACATAAGTGGGTGCCCTGTAAAGACTATAGGGTACATACAGCTGTCCTGTTCAGCTCTGAAGTAGGGCCTGATTATTGAGGAAAATATGCCACTAGCATGTATCAAATCCATCCAGGAGAGTGCCAGCTGATGCACAGAGCATCCAATCCCTGAAAGAGCTGCTGGGAGCTTGCAGCTGCTGGGAATTTGGAGGCAGGGGATCTCCTCTCCCTGTTACCTGGTGCTCCAGTGTAGAGCTGCAGGAAGGGGGGATACTTGACCAGGACATCCCCAGCTCACAAGAAAGTGAGCTGTAATGGTTGCTGTGCTGAGCTGCATCTCTCTAGGTTATGGGGGCAAGAGATGAATTGTCCTCAGGAAAGGATCTGCAGTTTCCAGGTTGGATTTTTAGAGCTCAGAGGCTCTAGGATGGGACTTTTAAATGAAGCACTTTGCTTTTGCCTGCTCTGGTGTGTATGTTGTAAAGAACCTTGGGCTGGATGCAGGCCAGTTCCAGGTGGAGGAGCATGCCTGCAAAGGGGAGGAAGAGCTGCACTGGTGCGCTGAACTGCCTGCGCAGAGGGAGGGCATGGACTCAGCCCTTTTTAATTGGCTCTTGCATTGTGCATTTCTTGCACACACCTCCCTTCTTGTGGACAAAAAGGGGAATCTACAGGTTACTCAGACCTGTTCAGGTACACATGCATCTAATGTGAGAAAGTGGTTCATCTCATTAGGGACAAAAGAATAGGAGAGGCAGACAGCTGTTTCTAACTAGGAACAGCAGATTAAGTTTTTAAGCCCTAGATTGCTGAAAACTTCTTCCAATTACTTAAGCAGAACTGTAGTTCAGTATCTTTGAGGGTGGTGCTGGAGTTATTTGTGAAGTAATGTTGCAGTTTTCATTGTTTCCTAATGCAAAATCGTATTATAATGATACTTGAGAAGAATGTGAACATTACTTTGATAGCTAATGCAGAAAGCAGATACAACAGTTTTTGGTAGGATAATCTAATGTATGTTTGCTTTTTTTTTTTTGTTTTTTTGGTTTTTTTTTTTTTTTTGCATACAGAAGTGATTTAATGATGTGTGAGATCTGACAAGTAAATCTCCTTAATGGTTCTCACCACAATGAACATTGAAAATAGCTCTTTTTCATACAATACAATATGTATTAGATAACAGCTGGTAACTGATAATATGGAAGAGATCAATTCTGCAGGCTGCAAAGCACCTGTATTTCTCATTGACTGATAAAAGTTGGAAGTACTCAGTGCTTCAGAAGATGTTTCCAGTACCCTCCAGGATGAATTTGCCGAAGGATTTGGAACTGTAATTTAGTTATTGTTATGTTAACGCCTCAATCTTTTAATGCAAAGTAGCTGCAGAAGGGGAAAAGTATCTAGAGTGAAGATCACTCTATCAGTGATTAAAATACTTTATGGCATCACTGTGCATACTGTTCAAGAAAGAACATATTGCATCAGTAAATTAAAAGAGTACATCAGATATACAAGCTGCAGCACTAATATTCTTAAATCTAATATACAAAAGTTTGCTTTTTTTAATAGTATTAGAAAATTAGGGCCACTAAAACCACCTACAGTTGTTGCTTCTGCTAGTAAAGTATACCTTGTTTTGCTGATAGGTTATGAAATGAAAATATTTATGATCACAAATATATTATAAATAGTTGTAGAAATCTTGACATATGGTATCTGTATGAAAGAATCTCAGACCCAATACTGTTTTATATAAATTTCTAAGCTAGAAAGAAGGAAAGAGACAGGTGAAACAGAGATAAAATTTAAAAGATAAGAACATGAGGCTGTACACAGAAATAAATATCTGTCTCAAATCACAGCTAGTTATAATTAAAGCAAGACATTTTATCCATCTATTAGGGTAGCTTAGGAAAAGGAAAACTGTTGTCAGAAATTATGGGGTATTGACAAGCTTCTTCCACTTCTGTCACTGCCTAAGGTCCTGGGTCATCCCCACTTCAGGGCATACCCTTGTGGCTGTCCCACTTCTGTCACCTAGGGGATGCAATGAAACTGCAATATGTGTCTAGCAGCTTTGTTAGCAGGTCCTTTATGGTTGCAGGTTGGAATAAAATTATTCCTGCCACCTAAACATGTCTGTAGAGTTTGCAAGCTTCTCATGCGCTGCCTTTCACAAGCTGTCAAAATGAGGGTATACCAAGGAACAGAAAACAAAAGAATGAGGGTAGTGATGGGATGGGTGGTTGCCCTTGCTTTAGATGGCCATGGAAGGTGGGGCCCACCTGGGTCCCCATGCCTGCCTGTCCATGGCAATCTCATGATGGAAAAAGGAGGGATGCCAGGGGAGACTGCACCCACAATGGCTATAGGTCTGGCTTGGGAGTGTAAGCACACGCTATTAGACTTTATTGTCCCCATTCTGCAGAGCTGCTTTCTGCCAGCTCTGCTGCAGTCCTGCTATCTTAAATTAACCACAGCTGAGTTCTTTGGGCCCTAAAAATAGAGAAGAGCTTATAATGAATCTTGCTTTGGTATGTTTCAAAATATATGCTTCTGCTAACTCCGTGGCTGCGTAAGAGCATCTGTGCTACACTGTGTTTGCAAGCATACATGGCACCATGCCATGTTGTCTGTTCCTCAGATGGCTCAGAGAGAGATAAACTGCTCTTCTCTGAAGAGGGATGAGAAGAGCATGCCTCAGTTTGGTGGGAAAATACATGAAAATGGATATCCCTTCACATGTTGCTGGTGTTAGAAGTCTATGAGCCATCACCCAGGGAAAGCACTCTACTGCTGCTGGGTATGCTTTGGCCTTCATTTTCTTTTGGGTGCTGCATGAGTGAGAAGGGGTAGGGGGAGGATTCTGGGTTTTAGAAACCTGCCTGTGGGTGCTTTGAAAGGGAGATCAGACGAATAGGCTCCTGTCTCTGTTTCCTGGAGTGTACCCAACTGAAGAATAACACGTTGCTTTACCTGTGGGAGAGGAGTGTGTTTAGTGTACCTCTTGGAGATCTTGAATATTAGCCACTGAACATTTCTCTATTTTTTTACTTATATATTCTCTAATAAAACAATATAAGTGGTGGGGAAAACAGAAATTTTCTTTGTTCTGTTTGAGTAAGCCCTCAGTCTGTCTCATTTCTACTCATCATAGGATCTTGAATCCCTTGCAGATACTATAGACACACTTTTACACATGTTAATAGCTTAATAACAAACCCCCTAACCGTGTTTTCTTTTCATTTTTAGGAAATGTCCCACAGTGTAGACTGACTGAAATAATACTTTGTAGTGCTTAAAAGTGACCTATGTTTTATACTCTGTTGCTCTTTGTTACTAGATATTTCTCTATGTCCTTGTTCTCCATCACAAAGCCTGCTTACTCCTTCCATCCGCCTGACATCATATGCACATTTGAGATGCTTTCATTTTGAAGCAATTTTACTACTGGCTGATTGGATTCCTTTTGGTCCTTACTTTCAGTAAGTGGGACTGCAAGGCTACTGCAATTTTTTCCCAGGGGCAGATGACATGTGAGGACATTACTCAGAGCTGCAGACCTTCTAGGATCCCTGGCCTTCAGCTATGCCCTCATTTCTTATATTAAGAAAAAAAACCCAACAACATAACAAAACAAAACAAAACAAGAATTTAACTGGTACATTTTGCCAACTCTGGCATGCCTGTGTGTTAAGGCAGTATTGGCACCTCGTTGTAAAGGCAAAGCTATTGCAGTATGCGTAGGTTCCACTGAACTGAGTCATTCATACTCATAAATGTGCAAACACAGATGCTTCCTTCTTCATCCTATATGACAATGTACAAAAAGAACTAGTGGCTTATTCTGTGGCTCTCTTCAAATAACTTTCTGCCAGACATTTGGTTTGCTAATGGAATAAAACCATAAGAGTTAAAACTTTCCTTCATTTTCTCACTCAATTCCTGTGTACATTTTGTCAACCCCCCTATTTTTGTCTTGGCTCCTACATGCTGACACAGCACCAGTTTTCTTGTCTAATTTTATAAACTGTTCAGGCGTGCCGTTATTCACTGTTTTCTTTTAATTATGTATTCTTGTTAATCTCTTTATCCTTCCAAAGTTGCAGATTGTGATTGACACGTGGTATTAATTAAGGCATATAATTTATGACATTGGAGCTTGAAATTAATAAGTGACAATACAATTACATGGTTTGCCTAATTGTCCTTCAGTAATATAAAGATTGACACTTACTGCAGCATTCAAAGTTAAAAGCTCTCAGATAGTACAGCTGAATGTAATCACCAGTGAATCTAAAGTAAACAGATTCACTGTGAGGGACAGGCTGTTGGGGAACAGCCTTGTTTTATTAAATAAATGGCTATATGTGTACAGGTCAATCTCAGAATTAAATTCAAAGTATATTTTTTCCATGATTTTCATTTGCGAATAATTTTTCTGCCATACTCATTGGTATTTCCCTTCAAATCTCTATTCCCACCTGGCAAAGTGCCAGTATTTCCAACAATAACACTTGTTCTTGTTGATCCTATTCACATCACTGCAATTTTCTTTACGTCTCTGTATAGCTGTCTGAAGATTGGCATCTTACTATGTTATAGGAACACCAAATTGCTCTTTGTTAATAGCATAGATTATGGTCCCGTGATTGCTGAAGAATATGAGAAGTAGTATTTGGGTGAGCATTGTTAGCAGATTTGGAACTTTGAAACTTAATTTCAAATGGCATCTTTGTTTTTAACTGCAAATTTTCCCTTGAGATCAAACCCAGTCTAATCTGGTCCCCTGACTCTGTGCTAATGCCTATAAAATTTTGACTGATTTTGTCAAAAGAAAAATATAGACACGTACTATATGTAGACAAGGTATAAAGATTATTCTATTTGAAATTCCTGCAGCTTTTTTAAAAGTAACTAGCTAGCTTTGTGATATTTCAAAGAGAGAGAACTGCAGTAAATACTTCCATTTTAAAGGTTAATTCCTAGAGATAAGAATATTAAGAATATAAAGACTTCTTCAGTCATAATCTTCTGAAAGAATTGTTCATTGTTAGACAAAATAGTACTAGTGGAATTTTAGTTTACTGCCAAATACTAGAAAAATTAGTGCAAAGGATGAAAAAAAATAAAGTGGCTTCCCAACGTCTTTTATTTAGATGAACTATTAACACACCTTGAAATAGAGTGCTTGGAGACACTTGCTCCAAAATCCATCCAATGCCTTAATGAATCTGGACTTGAAAGTTGTGAAAAAAAACCCACAGATTGATAGTCTTACTCTGTATCTCTGCCTGTGCTGTCATAGTGGTATAGAACAAAATATAAACATAGAACCTTAGAATATTGGACTCCATCAGGGACTGTAGTGATAGGACAAGGGGTAATGGGTTAAAACTTAAACAGGGGAAGTTTAGATTGGATATAAGGAGGAAGTTCTTTACTGTGAGGGTGCTGAGGCACTGGAATGGGTTGCCCAGGGAGGTTGTGAATGCTCCATCCCTGGCAGTGTTCAAGGCCAGGCTGGACAGAGCCTTGGGTGGGATGGTTTAGTGTGAGGTGTCCCTGCCCATGGCAGGGGGGTTGGAACTAGATGATCATAAGGTCCTTTCCAACCCTAGCTATTCGAATCATAGAATCATAGAATAGTTAGGGTTGGAAAGGACCTTAAAATCAATTATTTCCATGAGATGTTATGAAACAAGAATATGAAACAGCATAATACCATTCCCTGTGGTGGCATTCCTCTGTTTTGTTTTTCTTTTTTTCTTTTCTATTATAGTTTAGAATTAATTTTAAGAACTTGATTTTCAGGAGCACTTTTCTATGTTTTTATGCATTAGTGATTTGAAACAGCACTCAATGAGAGGTCTGGCTAATGCCATGATTTGGAAAATCAAAGTCTAAGTTGCCAGGTGAAAATGGTATGGAGATAGCAGGGTGTATTGTTAAACTTACTGAGATCTCTGTTCCTAATAGTAGTTAAGTACACATGATATGATGCATCGCAAGTATCTGGCGATTTCTTCCACAGCTCTGGCATGTGAGGCATCACATAATCTGCCATATGTATTGACTTCTATGTTTCCAAAACCTCAAATATGCTTATAGTTCAAAAAATCATGTATAGATTTATGGGTAAGGCTTTATAACTTTCTTAATATATTTTAACAGTGCTGATGTTTGTTTTTGAAGTCCAGCAGTGGCAACCAAAGGTAAAATGGGAGTATATTGGCAAAGAAGTCATTTCAGAGGAAGCATTCTAAAAATGTAGAAGTCCTAGAAATAAAAACCAGCATAGCTTAAACCAAATATCTTAGTGGTTTTTGTTGTTGCCATCCTGTTCTTGGGGTGGTGGTGGTATATCAGAAAAATGAACCAAGTTTAAGTTGCAAAAGAATTTTAAAAAATTCAACATGCTCTTATATTTATTCATCATATCATTCTGCACCGACAACCCTTCAGAAAGTAATTGGAGTGTTCAGTGTTTGGACTGGAGACAGGGCACAGTTGAGCTGCCTGTTAATAACACTGCGCATCTCAATAAATAATTCTTGATTTCATTGTCGTTTCATTGCAGTGGTTAAGGAAGGGTGACTTGGTTAAAACAAATGCAGATTGATTCCTCAAGCAACATGGTTCAACCTTGGGTGCCTATGCATTATGATCAATAATGTTTACAGTCTTTCTCTGTCCCCTCAAAGAGAATGTGCCTCCAGTTGAAGGGAAAGCAATTCTTTTCTGCTGGTGACATTTTATAACTGTGGCAGCCTATTTCTGGGAAGTCTTTTTGTTCAATGCTGGCACAGAAATAAAAATCATCAGACATGCAAGATGTGAATGGGCATATGCATAGACCCCCCTTTTTTTTTATAATAGAGCAGAGATCGATAAAGCTCAGCAGAAGAAGGTAACAGCTGTAAGCAGCCTTGTACGGGGACTGTAATCCTGATGAATAATGTTGCTGTCATAACAAGAGGGATAATTTAATGCTGACACTTAGCAGCATGATAAATAGCTTGTCAGACATAGGCAGTGACAGAGTCAAGTGAAACTGCCCATGACAAGTTCTGAAATATTAATCTTCTACTAGACTGTGACTGTGCTGAAGGGGCAGCATCATACAGAAGACTGAGAAGAGAGATGCTTTGTAATATAAACAAATGTACTTTAGGACAAAATGCTTTTATTGTGCAGAGATATTTCCCTTTACAAGGGCTACTATTTATACTATTTCTGTACAGTACTCCAAACATTTGTGCGTTGCAACAGTATATTATATATATACTCCAACATAATTTCTCTGAAATATTTCCCATCTTACTGGTAAGAGACTTTTGGGCTTAGAGGATTTTTTTGAGAGACATTAAATTGAAAAATATGAAATTAAATTAATGAAATTGATTTTTTTTTTCTTCTCTTTTCTTTCCTGGCCCATCTACCCTTCTTCCAAAGATTTTTCCAATTTACCTAGGAACCTTATTGTGAATGTCACATAAGCAATGTGGCAGGGTTTCTTATGCCAAACACCAGTTGATTTATGAACTGCTTCTCCATTAGAGATGACCTAGAGTGATGGTGGATGTAGCAGACACTAGATATTCAAACCAGACCATTTGTTTAGGTGTAATTTGCTTAATAAAGTACTAAGCTATTTTGATTTGCAGGGAGATGGAGTGATCCATGTGCTACTCTGAGAATTATGTATCAGAGACTCTTTCACTCCTTTTGAAAACTATTTTGATTACCAAGCCTCGTTATGACAGGTAAATATTCTGCCTTCATTCAAGATCAGGGCTGAAATAAATAAAATCTGAGCAAGCTATGATGGACATGCACTTAATGAAGATAACACAGGTTACAGCAAGCCAAGTAATAAGGTTTGATATATTGTGCATCAGCTTAGAGAGGTGCATGTGACTGCTGCCACAACAATATTAACAATGGTCTGGTGGTAGCAGTAGTGAGAATTATCTTCTAAAGTTTACCAGTTTGCCATAATAGTAATCATATGCCTATGATTATGATCTAAAAGGTGATTGATTTCATTAGAAAAATTCATGGCTTAAGGGTTGCAAATGTGCATTGTCATCTTTAATAGTACTCTAACTTCTGTCTTGAAGAGACTGTAAATTGAGCTGTCAATGAAACATGGGCTCAAGGTCTTACTTATTCATCGATGCAGCATGGGTGGATTGAGACTGCAGCATGTTTGGCACCACAGCCAGCACAGTACCTAAGAGTATCTGCATGTATCTGGCAACCTATTGCCTTACTAGCTTTGAAGAAATGTGCCTGAACAGGGTCTGAAGTGGCTGAAGGAACGCCAGTGTTTTCAGCAGTTTCATTCTCTAACACATGCATTGGTCAAAGTGCCATGTTGTGCTGTAATCCCAAAGGAGATGTGTACAGTTATGTGAAAGACTACTGGTAGTTTTTTGTTAAAAGGCAAGGTGAAGTCTGCAAAGAGTTGAATTACAGTTCTTAATATAAGTACTGTTCCTTCAAGCTCAAGGAAGTACGATGAATACAGATTACATGAAATCAGACTTCAGAGCAAGTCAAATGAAATGGGATATTATCTTGAAGTCAAAGGGCCCAGGCTACTTCACCCCTGTTTGGGAAAAGAGGAGATTATGTTCTGATTCTAAAAGCAGTTCAGTATGCTCTCTTCAACAGCATTAAGATGTGATATGTTTCATTTATTAATTGCTTTAATGTAGAAAAAACTAAACATGTTGCTGAAGCTCTAAATAGTGGCATCAGTAGGCTACTGAAAGTGAAATATTATTAGGACTTGTCTTCTAAAGTGAATCAACCAGTTGTTTCTGAAGCGGCATACACAATGGACAGGCCAAGGCTGAAATATCATAGGTTAGAAAACCAGAATCATTTGACCCATTTTGCATGGGAAGTGACTTACAACTTTCAG
The DNA here is from genome assembly GCF_037157495.1 of Lathamus discolor. Taxonomy (NCBI): domain Eukaryota; kingdom Metazoa; phylum Chordata; class Aves; order Psittaciformes; family Psittacidae; genus Lathamus; species Lathamus discolor. The sequence goes on along the minus strand of NC_088885.1, from coordinate 62,927,270 downwards.
AGTTTGAGAAATATAGCTCTCTTGGTACCTATATTTTTGGAAAGTGGAGTATATATTATGTACGTGTAATATCTTGATCATTTTGTGCCTTGAGTCTGACTTGGCCTGTTGGTGTCAATAGGTCGTTAACTTATCTAGATAAGTTATATCCTGAAACTTTCACAACAGGATACTTGCACTAGTCTTTTATGCGATTGCTGTTGTCGCCAGTGGTGACAAGGTAGACTGTTTTGGAGTCACCTCCAGTATTAAGAGGAAGTTACTTGTACTCACCAATCACCATAGAATCTTAGAATCATAGAATAGATAGGGTTGGAAAGTACCTTAAGATCATCTAGTTACAACCCCTTTGCCATGGGCAGGGACACCTCACACTAAACCATGTCACCCAAGGCTCTGTCCAACCTGTCTTTGAACACCATCAGGGATGGAGCATTAACAGCCTCCCTGGGCAACTCATTCAGTGCCTCACTACCTTCACAATAAAGAATTTCTTCCTTACATCCAATCTAAACTTCCTGTTTTTCAGTTTTAACCTGTTACCCCTTGTCCTGTCACTACAGTCCCTGACGAAGAGTCCCTCCCCAGCATCCCTATAGGCCCCCTTCAGATACTGGAAGGCTGCTATGAACTCTCCATGCAGCCTTCTCTTCTCCAGGCTGAACAGCCCCAACTTTCTCAGCCTGTCTTCATACAGGAGGTGCTCCAGTCCCCTGATCATCCTCATGGCCCTCCTCTGGACTTGTTCCAACAGTTCCATGTCCTTTTTATGTTGAGGAACTGTTGTGGTTTAAACCCAACCACAAAGCTCGTTCACTCACTCCCGCCCTTCTTGCCCTCCCCCTGCTCCTGGAGGAACGGTGAGGTGAATCGATAAGAATGCAACTCCCACGGGTTGAGATAAGAACAGTTTAGTAACTAAGGTATAACACAAACCACTACTGCTACCACCAATAGTAATAATGATAAAGGAAATAACAAGAGGAAAGAATACAACACCTCAACACCAGCCGACCAGTAACTCGCCCCACTCCCCCCAGGCGAGCACCAACCGATACCTCGTCCAACCCTGCAGTTAACTAGCCCTTCCTGGTCATTCTCCAGTTACATCCCCGGCATGATGTGCTGTAGTATGCAATATTTCTTTGGTCAGTTTGGGTCAGGTGTCCTGTCTCTGCTTCCTCCCGGCCTCCCCTCCTCCCTGGCAGAGCATGAGGCTCAGAAAGTCCTTGGCCAGACCAAACATTTGAGCAGCAACTAAAAACATTGGTGTTATCAGCACTGTTCCCAGGCCAAAAAATCAAAACACAGCACTGCACCAGCTACTAAGAAGGAGAAAAATAACTGCTACTGCTGAACCCAGGACAGTATACCAGAACTGCACACAATACTCCAAGTGAGGTCTCGTGAGAGCAGAGTAGAGGGAGATCACCTGCTTCAACCTGCTGGTCATGCTCCTTTTGGTGCAGCCCAGGATACGGTTGGCTTTCTGGGCTGTGGGCGCACACTGCAGCCAGCTCATGTTCATTTTCTCATCAACCAATACCCCCAAGTCCTTCTCTGCAGGGCTGCTCTGAATCTCTTCTCTGCCCAACCTGTAGCTGTTCCTGGGATTGCTCCGACCCAGGTGTAGGACCTTGCACTTGGCATGGTTAAATTTCATAAGGTTGGCATCAGCCCAAGCTGACACAAGTGTCTCGAGGTCCCTCTGGATGGCATCCCTTCCCTCCAGCATATCAACTCAACCCCACAGCTTGGTGTCCTCGGCAAACTTGCTGAGGTCGCACTCAATCCCATTGTCCATGTCAGTGACAAAGATATTGAACAAGACTGGTCCCAACACCAATCCCTGAGGGACACCACTCGTTACTGGTCTCCAGCCGGACATTGAGCCATTGACCACAACTCTTTGTGTGTGGCCATCCAGCCAGTTCTTTATCCACAGAGTGGTCCATCCATCAAATTGATGTCTCTCCAATTTAGAGACAAGGATGTTGTGTAGAACAGTGTCGAACACTTTGTACAAGTCCAGGTAGATGACATCAACTGCTCTACCCCTGTCCATCAGTTCTGTAGCCCCATCATAGAAGGCCACCAAATTGGTCAGGCAGGATTTCCCCTTAGTGAAGCCATGCTGGCTGCCACGAAGCACCTTGTTGTTTTTCATGTGCCTTAGCATGCCTTCCAGGAGAATGTGCTCCAAGATTTTACCAGGCACAGAGGTGAGACTGACTGGTCTGTAATTCCCTGGGTCTTCCATTTTCCCCTTCTTGAAAATGGGGGTTATATTTCCCTTTTTCCAGTCTTCAGGAACTTCACCTGACTGCCATGGTTTTTCAAATATGATGGCCAGTGGCTTAGCAACTTCATTCGCCTGCTCCTTCAGGACCCGCAGATGGATTTCATCAGGTCCCATGGACTTGTGCATGTTCAGATTTTGAAGATGGTCTCGAACCAGATCCTCTCCTACAGTGGGCCCAAGGTCTTCATTCTCATAGTTTCTGCATTTGCTTTCCAAGACTTGAGTGGTGTGGTCAGAGCATTTGCTAGTGAAGACCGAGGCAAAGAAGTCATTCAGAACCTCAGCCTTCTCCAAATTCAGGGTAGCCAGTTCACTTGATAGCTTCCCGAGATGGCCCATGTTGTCCCTAGTCTGTTTTTATTTGCAATGTACCTACAGAATCCCTTTCTGTTGTCTTTAACATCCCTAGCCAAGTTTAATTCTAACTGGGCCTTAGCTTTCCTAACCTGGTCCCTAGCCTGCTGGACAACACCCCTGTATTCTTCCCAGGCCGCCTGTCCTTGCTTCCACCTTCTATAAGCCTCTTTTTTCCCCCCTCTAAGTTTCCTCAGCAGCTTATCCATCCAAGGAGGTCTCCTGGCCCTCCTGCTGCACTTCTAGTTGGGATGCAGCACTCCTGAGCTTGGAGCAGGTGATCCTTGAATATCATCCAACAGTCTTGGGCCCCCCTGCCCTCCAGGACTATATCCCATGGAACCTTACTAAGCAGGTTCCTGAAGAGGCCAAAATCTGCTCTCTTGAAGTCCAGGGCAGTGAGCTTGCTGCACGCTCTTCTCTCTGTCCTGAGGATCTCAAATTTGACCATCTCATGATCGCTGCATCCAAGGCTGCCCCGGAGCATCACATTCTCAACGAGCCATTCCCTGTTGGTGAGCATGAGGTCGAGCATGGCACCTCTCCTTGTCGGCTCCTCTATTACTTGCAGAAGGAAGTTGTCTTACACACAATCGAGGAACCTCCTGGATTGCTTGTGCCGTGCAGTGCCATCGTTCCAACAGATGTCAGGGTGGTTGAAGTCCCCCATGAGAACAAGGGCCTGCGAGCATGAGGCTGTTCCTGTCTATCTATAGAGTGCTTCATCCACAGGTTCTCCTTGATCAGGAGGCCTGTAACAGATCCCCACAGTAATGTCTCCCATCGCTGTTCCCCCTTTAACCCTGATCCACAAACTCTCTGTAAACTGCTCACCTGTCCCCAGACAGAGTTCCATACTCTCCAGCCTATCCCTAACTCAAAGGGCAACTCCCCCTCCCCGCCTGCCAGGCCTGTCCTTTCTAAAGAGCCTGTAACCTTCCATTCCAACACTCCAGTCACAGGAGCCATCCCACCACGTTTCTGTGATGCCTATTATACCATACCCCGGTAGACGTGGATACATCTCTAATTCCTCTTGTTTGTTCCCCATGCTATGGGCATTTGTATAGAGGCATCTGAGCTGAGTTCCAAATGAAGCCAGCTCGTTGGCTGGAGCAACTGGATTATCTCTACATTGCTCCGAGCACTTATTATAGGTGCTGTTATAAACACAATGTAATGTGACTTACTTGTTCTTGATTTTTAAAGGTAACATTTTTTTCTGTTTAAATGCTCTCAAACTTAGAAAATAGGTTCAGTAAGAAAATTCATTTAATGATTCCAAGAGAAGCTTAAAAATTTACCCAAAAAGATAGATTAGGTTTTTACTTTTAAGAATTATCAGGTTTTCTTTATGTAATGCATATGTACCATAGTAATTCAGTTGATGTTTTCTGTCATCTTTTTGTATAATACTTTAATCTAAACTTTGCTCTTTAGTCTAAACTTTGCTGAATGAGTATTTCTATTCATTCTCCACGTATTTCTGTTTTGGTGTTACTGTTTCATGAATACTTTAAAAGTACACATCAAGAAAAGATGTTTGGCAAACAAATTTTGAGCAGAGAGATCCAGAAATCTTATTGTTTGGCCAGGTGTACAAGACAATATCAGCAGACTTTACACAGAGTTTTTAATGTTATGTCTTAAACAGTCATGAGTTGCAGAAGACAAAATGCTGGCAGAAAATATTTAGCCAAGCTTAAAGGTAATGAAATTGAGAATTGATAATGTTTGTAGTTTTATAATTTCTGTGTAAATCTGAATTATTATTTCATGGTAATAAGTGTTTAGCACAATCATTTATAAAACTGAAATCCAATCTGCTCTCTTTTTTAATTATTAAATGCATTTAAAGTAAAAAAAAAAAAATAAAAATCCAACAGATTAAACTTTTTCCAGAAAACCTGCTGTTAAGGATCCCTGTTCAGTTTGCTAAAATATAGTAATAAACCACTTCAAAATCAGGTAACAGAAATAATTTATATTTTTCTGAAAAGAAAGGAGCAGAGTAACTAGAGGAAGTTCTGAGTGACAACATACTGATGAATCTTCATATACCCAATCTCGGGCAATTTTTCATGTTGTGCTACCATAGCCGAGAGACTTACTTCCTATCTCATTCCCAGCCAGCCACTGAAATCTCTCTGCTCTTCTCCAACAAAATGGATTGTTTTGCCAGAAACATTGAGGTGGTTTTATTGTGTACAGAAAAAAAAAAGGATGGGGAGCTAAAAGGCAACAGATTAGCATATTCATGTAGTATGTGAGGCACTGACATTTGAATTTCTTCTTTGCTCTAATTATCAGAGTGTAGGGAACAGTTGTTGCCTTTTGACCAATGATGAACCAATAATTTTGTTTTGTTTTGACCGATAATTCCATCTTTAACACAAGAAACATCTCAGATGAAAGTTTTTCAAAACCAGCATGTTTCTGTGAAGAAGTCTGGCTTCAGTTAAGCAGGAAATAAGTAATTACATGTTATGTGTATTTAATAAAGCATTTTTTCAGCTTTTTTTATCTACCAAGCTCTTCCTATAATGTTAAAAACAGATTTATTGAAACTTAATGGAATTAAAGGGAAGGGAAATTGATATAATGAAATAATCAGTTTAATGATACATGACAAATTCGCAACAGCAATGGCATTTCAAAAGGTACAAAAAGTGAACCCTCTTCAAACAAAGAAAATTTACCAATAATTAGGTTAGGGGTGTGTGCTCTTTCAGCTGAAGTCTGTGTCGACTGGCATAGCTGCCTACAGGACAGAAATTGTCCATAGGAAAAAGCCTCAGGAGCATTATTTCCTGCACAAGTTTTCTCTCTTGATTTCTTGGAGACCTAGATGCACAAAAGAATTGGTGTTGTCCAGTACTAACTCTTACTGCGCAATCTGCACAGTCCCTGAGGGATCCTAGCATCCTGGAGTTCTTGTTAAAGGAATTCTCACTATTAATTTAGGACTGTTTCCTCTTTGTTCTATCAAACTCTGTAGCGAAGGATAAGACAAGAGGAAATGGCCTCAAGTTGCACTAGGGAAGGTTTAACTTGGATATTGGGAAAAATTTCTTCACTGAAAGGGTTGTCAAGCATTGGAAGAGGCTGTCCAGAGAAGTGGTTGGGTTACCATACATAGTGGTATTTAAAAGACATGAAGATGTGACGCTTGGGGATATCAGTTAGTGGTGGATTTGGCAGAGCCAGGTTAATGGTTAGACTCAATGATCTTAAAGGTCTTTTCCAAACTGAATGATTCTATGATTCGATGATAATTTGCATGGCTGTTTGACACTTTTGTGTGCACAGGATCCCTCACTATTACAAGCATCACTTTCTTATGTTGTCTCAGTTGCTCCTCAGCTGCTCTCCAAGCACTTCTGATTTGTTGAATGTTGCAAGGGAGAGCCAGAGAGTCATCAGCAATAGATGTGGAGTCATATAAAGATGTTAATCTCTCTGCTCAAAAGTAGGATTAAAGAAAGCCATCTAATTGGTTCATAATGACAGGCAACAGTGGAGACCCCACAGGACCTGAGCTAATCTATACCAATGCTTCATGGTTCCTGTTTATGTGGTTTTCTCATCCTTCTCATTTTAAGAAGAGGAAGATATGTGTTTTTCTAAGGACACGCACCAGTGTAATTGCATGTAGTAAACAGCTGTAAGTATATTGAATGCTATGCTGGTTTTGGCTTCATAGCGGCTCTTAGGGGGTATGTTTTGGATTTGTGGTGAAATAATGTTTGATAATACAGAGATGTTTTTGTTATTACTGAGCAGTGCTCACACAGAGTCAATGCCTTTTCTGCTCCTCACACCGCCCCACCAGTGAGTACACTTGGGGTGCACAAGGAGTTGGGAGGGGACACAGCCAGGACAGCTGACTCCAAATGGGATATTCCGTACCAAATGTCATCATGCTCAGCAATAAAAAACTAAATGAAGAAGAAGAAAGGAGGGGGGTTGTTCAGAGTTATGGTGTTTTGCCTTCCGAAGTAGTGTGATGGAGGCCTGCTTTCCTGGAGATGGCTCAACATCTGCCTGCCAATGGGAAGTGGTGAATGAATTCCTTGGTTTTGCTTTGCTTGTATGCATGGCTTTTGGTTTACTTATTAAACTGTCTTTATCTCAACCCATGAGGTTTTTTCCTTCTGATTCTCTCCCCCAACTGTGAGGGAGTGAGTGGATGTGTGGTACTCAGTTGCTGGCTGGAGTTGAACCATGACAGATGTAAACAAGTATACTCACGGTTGTGGGAAGACTTTGCATTTGCAGTACAACTGCTGTTTACAGAGCAAAAGGTGATAAATGAGGTCTGGTAGCACCAAACATTTTTGTTGCTGTTGTTGTGGTTTTTTTTTTTCTTGTTTTGAAACTTACTTACATGTTGTCTTATTGAATTAGGCAAATTAGGTAAAAAAAGACTCTGTTATTAAATATGCAAAATAAGTATTTGGACCTAAAGATTTCTTGATTTAGTAATAGTACACTATTCCATCTGGGGTGTTTAGAGAAAGAAGCTGTCAAACACATTGTGCTTATCTGTGTGACGCCTCCATAGTTTATCTGATAGTTGTCACATGAAGACTAGCAACAGGGTGTCTTTAAACAACAACAAAAAATATGTCATTATATCCATTCTGTCTAGTATTGATTCTGTTAGAAACTTATCAAAAATTGCAAGTCATTTACTTTATCAAAAAAGTTAAAAAAAAAAACCCAACAAATTTTGAATTAGAAAGACTACAGGAAAAAGCTATTCATTAATACAGAAGAATTGCCATGTTTTACATTTAGATACTGTGGAAAACTTTTTCTATGAATGCTGGGATCGGTGCCATCTGGTCGCTTGGATCATCCAGCTGAAAATACTGTGTGCTTCTTGTCAAAACCACATTCGTTAACTCATTTTTTTTTTTTATTTTTTTTTTAAAGTCTATTTTGCCAACATTATGGTATTTTCCAGTGCATGGAAGCCACCAGTATATCCCTTTTAGCATTACTTTATGGCTATTCTAATGGTAGTGGTAGTTTTGCTTAGTGGTAGTTTTATCTGTGTGTACTGTGGTATGTGATGGCGAATAGATGTGTGATATTCTGGAGATATACAGCTGTCAGCTTCCTTGGCTTATTTATTTATTTATTTTTTTCTTTAAACAACTTGTAAATGAAATGTCATTAGGAACATTTTTGCTGGGATTTTGCTTTCTTGTGAGAGTTGATCTGTTTGTTAGCACTTTCTTTCCTTGGCCTCCCCCTGAAATGATGGCTTCAGAAAAGTATGTACTATGGCATTTTGTATAATAGGAAATAAATAATGAAATTGAGTAGAGGTATGTAATCAGGGTGAGCCACACCTGTTACCTATCTGCTTCTCCTCAGCTTTGCATTAAAATGTTAATTGAGCACAGCTGCAGGATGGGCCCAATCCTCTTGGTTTGGCGTATCCTTGCCACTAATGTGAATTAGTACAGTTCAACCTAGGAGGCAAAACTGATGTTCTCGTCTACACACCTGGCTTCTTGCTCCAGCACTGATTGGATAGCAGGACTTTTATCATAATGCCAGTGGTACAATTTTTAGAAATTTAGGTTTATTTATTTTCATGTGTGTGTACAGTTTTAATTTTTTTTTCAGTACATAAGCATGATAAAACCATAAACTGCAGATTTCAGGGTTTAATAAATGAACATAAATATACTGAGGTTGAGCAAGAATTCAGCTAATGTGATAGAAAGTGTACATTTATTCCCACAAACTCCATACCTATAGGTTCTCTGCTTTCCTTCCCTTTCTCCATACCACCTTTGTTAGGAGACTTCTGGGAAAGAGTTGTACCACTTAATCAACCATTGAGGAAAGGAAGGGGCCCCGTAGCAGCCATTGCTCAAATGGCTAGACTTTTTCATGCTACCTGGACCATCCTCTTCATCCTGATGATCTTTTCCAACCTAGTTCATTCTATGATTCTATCTCAGCTGAAGGCTGCTCCTTCTCTGACAAGTCCCTTGCTCCCCTCCACCCACTGGCCCAAAATGCTGAACAATCTGCTGTCCCAGAAGCTGCCCATGGAGAGGGAGTCACACAGCAACAGCCTATTCAACCTTTATGTTGAGGGAAATGTAATTTATAAAGCATTGTAGAAAAAAGCCCCACTAATAAATGTGCTAAGACACAGCACATAAAGTACACAAATCTAACTTAATTTTTGCATGTATGATTTTTGCTGTTTAAATATAAAACTAAATAACATTTGTGATAGACCAACTTATAAAACAGCAGCTATGTGTGTGTGCATTTTTTTTCTCTCTCCCACCCTGCTTCTCTAAGTGAAATTGCAGCTGGTATGGACATTGTCTCAGTGTAGTCTTCAAAGAATGCTGGGAAAATACATAGATGGTCTTTATAAGATAATAAATTTTCAGTTGGTTCACTTTGAAATGATTTGACAAGGACAGTATGCTTGTCATTGGTTAGAAAGATTGGAACCTGCGTATAGAAACCTAAATTGATTTGATTTCCAACTCCCTTATCTTAAAATGTTTAGAAATAGGAAAGTTTTTATGATTTATTACTTGAAAGCCATCAAATCTCCTGCTGGCAAAATGAAGTAGCAGTACCTACCTGTTAACCCCACATTCTGTCAACCTGTAAATGCAATCATTGAATTTTACATGTGGGAAGTTTATTTAAGCCATGTCTTTAAGTAGTGTCTGTTTTCTAGTGCCATGTGTATTTTGGTAGTTAAGTGAGAAGAATAAATTTAAACAAATGACCAATTTATTGTCTCATGCACTTCATATAGTCTTTCACAGAAAGTCCTACCCAAAGGTTTTCAGGAGACTTTGTCTTTCTTAGAGATGTATTGTAATGTTACCAGAAAAGTTTATCCAACACACAGCAAATCCTCTACAAGGTGAAGACAATCTAGTAAAGCCTTGAAAGCCACAGGTGAGATGTGAGAAAGACTAGCAGAGATTATGTTCATCAGCTGGTGCAAGGGCTGTTTGAAAATGAGGGCTGGCTTGTGACTGTATTTACCTGATGGTGAGTCTGATGAAGTTAGTGTGAAGAGATAAGTCTGGGAGGAACGACTTTACTCTTTCTCCTCAGCTCTTTGCCACTGGATGAAGGTATGCAGTTTCAGATTGATATCTATTTGTTGCTGTCTCCTGTACTGCAAAGG
>NC_088885.1:62882425-62912425 GCF_037157495.1 Lathamus discolor | reverse complement strand
CAGCTGCCTCCACCTGCAAGCCAGATAACAAGCAGTAATGTTCTTCATCACATATATTTGCTTCCTCTCTAGAGATAACTTTACTGCTTTTATCCCCAATACTTGTTGCATGGTCTCTTGTGCTTGCTCCTGGGGGTCTGTCTACCTCAAGTAAAAGTACTGTGAAAGCACAAGGTGACTATGGTGGTTAGACATGTTCTTGATGGGTTAGTTCTACCTTGCACCCATGCTGAAGTTTTTTATCCACTTCCTGTGCTTCCCTTGCACTTCTGATGAGGGGGCTGTGAAAGAGTCTTAGTGAAGACTCTCTGAAGTGCCAGCGACTTGCTGTGTGCAAGGGGAATATTTTTGTCTGTTGTGGAAACCAGGATCACCACATTTGAGAGTCTCTGGGAATACTTGCTTAATGGTAGTGAGGTGATCTGGAAACATTATCAGTCAGTGTCCTGTGAGGTTGATATGCATGCCTATAGGAGGTAAGGTCATTTGGGATTTCAAGAGAAGGAAATCCTGTCTACTGGTGATCTGTTATGTACATACCCTCTTTATAGCGATCTTGGAGTAAACCTTTACATTGCTGCTGAGGTGTGCAGTTGCAACTGAAAGATGAATACCAAGATGTGATAGAAAAGGCCGAAGCTATGAGAAAGCCACACACTGAGAATTCTACTCAAACTTTTAGATAGAAGAAAGACAACTTTCACTTCTCTGAACTGCAGTCTGCCTGAATTTTCTTGTGGGCCAGCACTAATTGCAGTTGTAATGCAATGGAAGGTTGATTTCCGGAGAAAGAAATACATATTAATGTGTATTACAACATCTGTTGTGAGTTGCGTGCCACAGAATCAAGTCATCTTTAATACAGCAGGCTATTTTGAACTTTTTCTTCTGCAGTAATTGTGGATTTCCTCGGGGGCTTCAGAACTGATGGCATGGTATAGTATATGCATGGTGATAGAAAGGTGGGAAAATTAAATAAAAAAGGATATTTAAACATAAGACTTGAACTTCATAAAAATACATTTTTTTTTCCCTTATGCAATTTGTGAGGATCAGTGAGAGCCTGAGAGAAAGAAAATATAATGGTTTAATCTATCTGTTCTTTACACTATTCATCCAAGTACCCTGGGTGGGGTTCTCTATGTTCTGAAAAGTCCTAAAACAAATTACCATGTGATATTGTTTCAGACATAAAAATATTCTACCATTGAAGCAAACCAAACTGTAAATTGCAAAATAGAGAATAAACCCATAATTACTGCTTTCATTTATTCATACCATATTAATGCAGTATAATTATCTGGCAGGCAGGATTTTATGAAACCTCAACAGAAAGCTACTGAATGGCTGTTCTAATGAACATATAAAAACTAGCACTTTGAAGCAGTAAATCACATTTTGTTACTTTTAAAGTGAAAAATGCTTTTAAACTTTATACTTGGAAATAATGTGCTTTGAAACCCTGCAAAAAGCTCTTCTGACTACTAGTGTTTGGAAATATTTCAAAATGGACAGAAGTGATGATGGGATACTGTAGGAACTGTTATGTAGTTTTGCAGCGTGTGGAGTGGTGGTGGTTGTTTTCCCACGTAACCATTACATGTGATGGAGCCCTGCTTTCCTAGAGATGGCTGAACACTTGCCTTCTGAGAGGAACTAGTGAAGTAATTCCTTGTTTTGCTTTGCCTGCACACACAGCTTTTACATTCCATATTAAGTGTTTTTTATCTTAAGCTATGAGTTTTCTCATTTTTACTCTTCCAGTTCTCTCCCTCAGCCCACTGAGGCAGACGTGAGCAAGTGGCTGTGTGGCGCTTAGTTGCTGGCTGCGGTTGAACCATCACACCTATTTAAAAAAAAAAACAAAACACCACCCCCTGAGATAACCTGTGATGCAGTGTTATTAAGGAAATGTTTTACTAGTGGTTGCTGCCTTTACATAGCCCTAAAACACCTTTTAGAGTATGCAATATGAAGTTAAGCCACAACCGTAATTGACAGAGTCAATTTTAAAGGGCATACAAAACGAGGAAGAAGGCAATTAATACATATTTAAGGCATACATAACTAACTTCTCCAGGAGTTTCTTCTTTACCTATGTTGTCCCATGTGCAAGCTGTCAATGACCTGATCTAGTGGGGATCATATTACACTTAACCTATTTTGTCATGAGAATTGATGCTAATAATTGATAATAATCAATTAGAAGATTGATTATTAGGCTAAAGATTTCTTGGTTGTTTTTTAATGTTCTTTTGCTTCATCCTTTGGGGAAAGTTCTACATTCAAAACAATCTTGATTTTGAATTATTTTTGTGTATCCCAGGGCTTTCTGGGATAAGGAATGACACAGAAAAACGTGCTATGCTTGCACATTGGGCTACTAGTGACTGGACTGTGACCTCCTGTACTGTAGCCTTGTATGGATGTTGCATCAAAGCCAAAGATGGAGGGAAAATTTGTTATGTTTAATCTTCAAACTTTTCAACATAAACTACGAGGGAGAAAAGTATTGACACTCAAACCTTCATTGCAGTGAAAGATCTTCGGGTTCTTTTTTCTCTTATAATTGAATTTGCTAACCAATGCTAAGCATTTAGCACTTGGGGGAAAAAAAACCCAAAACAAATCCCTGGGAGAGTATGGTGGAATCTAATGATCTTTAAATAAGAATTGTAAGTCAAAGTGCACAACAAGATGCAAAACAATGTGGTTAACTGTCTCTGTAATAGAACAGAAATTATCTTCTGTAAAACTGCTCTAATATAAGCTAAAGCCATTTTCTGTTAGAGAGCTGCCATGAGCTAGAAAGGTCAGGAAGCTCATTTTCCTCAAGTCTCAGCCTATAACACTGGTGCAAGTGTAACATACCTAAATAAACATCCACAATAATTTTTGCATAAATGTAGAGCGACATGAGAATTGAGATGCAATTATTTAGCGTTTGTGGGGGAAGGAGATGGTTTATTTGGTATGTCAAGGACTGACTCCCTTGAGAGACAGACTCTGCTAACTGAAATGTCTGAATTTTTACTATATATTGGTACGGCAGCAGCGTTAAACAGATAGCTGTTGTAACCATCACACGTGCAGTTTCTGCCAAGTCTTGAACTATTGCTAATCAGCAGTTTTAGGAGTCTTTGGGTTACGATTATTGCAAACAAAGTTTCATAATTAGCCAAGAAAAAAGCACTTAATTAGGGTAATTGACTAGGTAGTGCTGTATATTTAGTATGCCTAGAGTTAAGTGGTTAACTGTACCTGAAAATGTAGTTTTACAAGGCCTAGGGTGCTAATCTTTATCAGTGAAGTACTAGAGAACAAGTGGAAAAAAACAGTCCTTTTTTTTTTTTCTTAATGTTAGCTTCTCGAGCCCTCCCTGCATTATGTTGAACGGCTTGTTCAAATCCTAGACACTGCTGGAAACTATTAAGAAATGTGCAGTGGCTATTTCAACCAGGTCCTTCAAAACAGCAATGATTTGCAAGACAGAGGTCCTGATGCCCCAGGCCAGTCAATGGCATTTGGATAAAGCTGTTCTGTTTCAGGCTGTGGAGGTCAAAATCGATTTTTTGCTCTATCACCAATAGATTTGTTTGAAACTACTTTTATATCTGTACTCCAAATCTGACTTTTTATCATTAATCAGAACTCCCCAGTGTCAGTTTAGTTGGAAGATGGCAGAATCCCAAGTCTGGTTGTGAGGCTGTGGGAGATGGGAATGAGGATATGGAACCAATAGCTGTTGTCTTCTGTAATGGAGGGAGTGTGAGGGACCTGAGTGTGTGTCAGTGGTGCTATGATGCATGTGCTGCACCCTGCCCTATTTCAAGAGGAATGGGTGGGCAGGATCCTGCTCTTATTCACAGGCATTCTGTTAATCTAGAGAAGTGCACTTGGCTCACAGAGTTTAAATTTATTTACATTTAATCTCATGTTAATTTGATCAGTTATTTAAGTTTAAACTCATGTTCATTTGGTCCAGATATCGCCTGGGGCCTGCCCTAAGGGAGTATCGTGTCCTGCTGTTGTGTTTAAAAACTGGGGATGTGGGGTACTGTGGTTGTGGTTTGTTTTTACTGCTTTCCCTGTTCGCTCTTGGCTAGAGACTCATGACTCATTACATTACTCACATCAGTATAAGAGGGAGCTTCCTCTTCCTAGAAGCCTAGCCTACATTTTGGTGTCTTTATCCTGGAGGATGTTCAGGTGAGGTTAAAAGGGCATTGGAATGAAAAAGAGTCCAAGCTCTTGTGTCAGTTTCTAGCTGTAACAGACTTAGCAGTGTTAAAGATCCCTAGCCCCTCTTAGGGCTGGTCCTTAGACCACTGGAGTAAGGCTGCATGACTAGCTATGTTCACAGACACTTCAGAAGCATGAGACCCCAGTCCTGGACTCCTTATCTATCAACTGGAAATATATACTGTAAACTAGAATAGAAATAGTTGAAAACCAATAAACTGATATAACTGACTTCTGTGAACTAGTAATAGTGCTCTTAGTTGTTTTTTGTCTACACAAATACATCTTGCTGGAGAAAACTAAGTGTAGCAACAATGTGATTATGTTTGATATTTGGTATTTTATTGCAGCTTCCTTTCTTACATGATGAATTTGACCCCTGTCTAGAAGTTCATATTTCTTTACATCCAGTGATAAGTAAAGAACAAAATCCCACCTAATCTATATGTATCTGAAATTTGTACCTGTGTGGAGTCCTTATCCCATATGCGCTTTTTTGGGATTTTTTTAGTTACTTTTTTTTTTTTATAATTTTTATTTTAATAATGGCAAGCCATTAATCACTTCACAATGAGTGTGTAATTCTTAAAGCTCCGAGAAGAACATTAGTGTCTTGTGGAAAGTATAAAGCATAAGGTCACTTTACAAAGCTTGTTAAACTTTCCCCTGGTTCTTGCTTCTGTTCAGGCTAATGTCTTTCGAGTTCAAAACAGTTTCTCCTTGGGACAGATACTTTCACCTGGAGACAATTTCATTCCTCTGAACACAGTTTTTGACTCAATAGCTACTTTGCACTCTGCTACAGCATCTCCTGGAAATTCAGTTTCTGTTCTTGCAGCTTATGTCAAAAACTAATCTGCTTTACAAACTGGCAAATTTATTAAGTAACTCAACAAAAGATATTTGTATCTGTATCATCAAAATTTTGTCCTCCAGCTGTATCTCTATGGATGTATTTTGGTTTGTATTTCTGCACAATTTGTGCTGAGAACAACAATCTTGGAAAATGGTTGCTGTTATGGCAAGCATGACAATACACTTGGTTTTCTGGGAACTCTTGAATCTCCTGTCCTCTGTAATAAATTTGAGGGAGATCAATTTCCTCTCTGCTGTTTTTATTCTTGGTTTTTTTTTTTTGGGGGGGTGGTTATTTTTGTTTTTTGATTTTTTTTTTTTTTTTTTACTTGCAGTTGGCAATGTTTTATTTTGACAATTTTTAGTAGTTTATCAATTGTCTCTATAGTTTTTACCAGCTCTGGACATACCTACTACTTTATCCAAAGACCTCTAAATTACTGATTGTACTGTTTTGAACCAATTTACAGCTGCAGTGAAATACTTTGATCTTTCACAGAAATAACTGAGAAAATAATTGAGAACATTTCTGTGAAATTTTCTGTTCTCTTTCTTAATAATTTTTGCAATCCAACTGATCCACCTGGTGGTTGGCAAAGAAGAAATTTATTTTCCTAAGTCAAGTTTTTCTGTGGATTGCACTCTACTGCTCAGAATGACTTAGTTCAGTGGTTTGAAGTCTTCATTTACGCAGTCTTGAAGATAGGTCTGACATCCCAGATTTTGCTCAATCTAGTTTGTCTGTAGGGCTCCTGATAGATGACGGGCTTGATGAGAACTGCTGTGAGATAAAGGGATTCTGCCCATTCAGAAGATAGAATCTCTGCCGTGTATTCTGGTCATAGATGGTCTCTGACCCAGTGCAGCATTGCTTGGGAGTACTCAGTATAGTTGCCCAAATAAGGTCTACTGGCGACAGATGCCCTTAACATTCTCCTCCTACAAAGTAAATCCACTTGCCAGGCTAAGTGGGTGTTGCTTGCCTGTCCCAGAATCGGCTGCCCACTGATGACTATAAAGAGGGTGGGAGCTGCAGGCCAGAGGGCTGAAGGAAGGAAGGAAGGGAAAAGGAAGGAAGGAAAGCATTCACAACCTAGCAGATTTTTGCTCGGCTGTTCTATCTGTGGCAGCTCCTGTCAGAAGGGGAATGATGCTCAGGGCGATGCAGAAGGTGGCAAGTCCTCCCTTTGCAGCATCAGGAGACACTGGCATTTTCTGATGCTAGGCTGACTATCAGGTTTTGCTTCTTATTCCTGGTTTATGTTTGGGATTCATAAGGTGAGAAAGATATCTTAGTGCCAAGTAGGTTCTGTCAGAATATAACTTAAAAGGCTGTAAGTCTGCATGTGACAGTATAATGGGAGGCCTGTCTTTCTTCCAGAAGAAATTGCGTAGATTTGAAATATTACATGGGTATGGATTTGTTTGTCTGCCATCCATGCTATTTTTATTTCTTGAGATTTCTCAGGACTCTCTCTCATCTGTGACTTTATAAGGACTGTATAAGGACCGTCCTGAAATGTTGTTGCAAAGTCTGAGTGCGCTTCCTTCCTAACCTTGCTGTTTTATCCAAGATTTAAAAATGTAGATTTTCTTCCTCCTTCATCTGCTGAGACAGAAGTTTCTGCATTAACTGGTTACTAAGAAACAATGCTCATTACACTGACTGATGGTGTTACTGTATCAGTCTTGTGTAGTTTTTTTAAATTGAAATTATATACTTCACTCTTTTTAATTCTGAATTAGAGGGTTGGAATTTCTCATAGGCTTCATGTTGTCAGAAGCACTCACAGAACTGATTTTTAATTGGCACAAGAGCTGAGGCATGATGTTAGGAAAGAATAAAACTTTATTTCTAACATTAAAAAGTAATGTTCTCAAAAATCTCTTTGCTACAAAACTTAAACTAAAAGTTCTTCTACTGATTGGGATGACTTTATTGAGTGGAAAAAAATTGATCAAATCATATTTGACTTTTTTAATGAAGGTTGTATTGGCAACTCCTCCATAATTGTCTGATTTAAATACCACTCACTCCACCCTTGCTTTATTCCCTTTTTAATCCTCTACGGAATGACATCTGTAACCACAGATGAAGTGTGTAAACTAAACTTTAGCTAATGCCTTTTTCTTCCTGGGAATATGTTAACCACAGTTCACTGATTTGTAAGCTATTATATATCCATTTTACTTCTTGTTCTACTAGTATGTTTCTTACTCACAGATTGAAGCCTTCTTTCTTGTAGGATTGAGTCTGTCATTAGTGTATTCAACTTGGCTAAGTGAGTTGTGGAATAAAGTCTCTTAAGATCCACTTTATTTCAGTGATCAAGTAAAGTATTAATAAGAGTTTACAAGACTTGTGGAAAATTTTTATGATCTTTATTCCTGTAAAAGTTCAGTTGACCACAATCAACTGTGTGTTGGAATTGTTATTCAGGTTAATTTTAAGGTCAAAAATATTAGATATTTTCAGTGTGGAAGACAATCTTTAAAAGCAAAGGTGGAATTGTCATGAATATTGCAGAGTGTAACTAATAATAAATCTGATGAACAAATTCTTTCTTATACTCACAGCATATACTTAGGACTGGCCTTTAAAGGCTTATCTATAGTCATTTACCTATTTGGTGGTAGTAAAGAAAAGGAACTATATTTCCCCTAAATTAAGGAACAAGATAATTGGCAACTCCAGATCTAAATACTGTACTTAACATATTACACTGTTGGCATGCCAACACAAAGCTATTGGGCTTTTTGGACTGGCTGAGATGATATAATTCTGCATTTTGTTCTAGGCATGCCCATTTCTCTGACTCTATGAGCAGCTAATATTTGGAGCTGAAGCCCAAGATTAGGAACAGAACTAGGCACCAGAACTGGATTCATCATACTATACACAAATCTGGTGCTTTCAACTTTTCTGTAAGATGGGGAATCCTGTCACTTACGATGTCATGAAAACTGCCTTCTAACCACCTGAATGAATCTCTGACTTGCTCATAATCTCACCCTGCGTGCTTGCCCTCCTTTTTCATCAGTCTTATAACCTGGATTTTGGAATTTTCTTCAGTCAAACGGTTTTGCAAGTTCATCACTGTGGAGAACACCTCAACCTCATGTTCCAGAGGAACAGAAAGTTAGCTTTAAAATAAAAAATAAACACCAAGTTCTAATTTGCACCCATTCCAAGGCCACATTCAAGTTTTCAAGTTCTTATAATTTATTGACCTCTGAAAGCAGCTTCAGCCATTTAGCTTAAGTATCTCCAATAGAACATTATGTGTTTGCCTTGTCCAGTTATTCAGGTTGGTATGCAATAGAAACATCTTGTTCTCAGTATGCTTTTTCTGCATGTTACCTAATTCCTTCAGGGAAACAATAGAAGTGGCACTGACTACCCTGATTATAGAAAAGAGGGTTTTTTTTAACTGCTTGATCTGTCAGTCCTCTCCTCTCGTGTCCTCTTGCTGCTTATGGCAATGCGTAGGAAAACTGGCAATACAGAGTGTATCAACTTCCACATTCCTATTGCTGTACAGATCTGAAGGACTGGGGTGATGTACCATTGTCTCTTAAAACGTTTTCCCATGTGCTAATTGCTTATCCAAACACTTGTACAAATATGTGTGGGTTGCTTTTCCTATTTTTCCTTGTGTTCTTATGCATATGATTATGATCCTCTTTGCTAGGAGTTTGTTACTGTTGGTTCAACTTTTGTCTGTTCCTTGCTCTCATTGTGGACTAATAAATGATAGCATTATGGATTCTGTTCTGTTACAGGCTTCAGTGGTGAAAAAGGCGGAATGTTAGAGTGATAACATCAGAAACAATAAAATAGTCTGAAGCAGTTCCACAACTCTTATAAGAGAACATACTCTATGGTCTTTTATAGAATGTTTTGTACTCTGTTTCTTCTGGAGAAAACAATTTTTTCAGTGAATATTATGTATTGCTCAAGAAGGGAAGTCCGGGGTGCTTCTTTGAAATCTGTTTCTGGGATAGGCTGTGAGCAGTACTCCCACCTTTCTGCTGTGGATCTGGACCGCCTATTAAGGTAGACATCGCGCTTCTCTTGCCCAAAAGAGCAGGTAGGGTCGGGGAGTGAGGGCAATAGCCAGAGCCGAAACAGTTCCCAGTTCTCTTCCGGTGTCGGTTCGTTTCTGATCGGCAGCGTTTCTGCGGTCACTAGATGGCAGTCTATCCTCCGAGATACAAAGGGCCATCAAACATACATCCGAAGTTGAAGATTCCTATGATTTGGATCAGTTCTGTCAGTATTAAATCACTTATATTGTTGATGAAAAAAAAAAAAAAATTATATCGGAGATGAAATGCATTGTTTGCGCTGAAGAGCGAGTTCTGCTGTGGAGCGCAGACTGTGTTGCTGGACTTCTCTCCTGCCCCCATCCTAAATTTTTAGTTAATTTGATTTTTTGGTTAGGTTTTTTTTGTTTGTTTGGTTGGTTGGATTTTGTTTGGTTTTTTTTAGAGGGGAAGGACAAGGGGATTTGTGAATAAATATGAGATTTTATTTGCGCCTTCATAGATTGCTAAACCAAGGAGAACAGGATACGAAGTTTATTGCCAAAAAATGTTGCTCTGCTCTTATGGCAATTTTCAGGAAAAACTTCTAAGCATTCCGCTTCAATAATTACGTGAACTTTATTTTTTTTTTATGAAATAATAATTTAAAAAGGCAAAATATTTGCAAAAAAAAAAAAGGCATTTACTGCTCTGCGTTTACTATTTCCTTAATAAACTCCAGACTGCAGCGCCTGTGCTATTGTTTTATTTAATAAAGACCTTTCAAAAAAAAAAAACAAACCAACGAAAAACCCAAAAAAGCCCTTCCCTTTGAACATTTCTCCTGTAAAAAATGGTTGCAAAACCTGTTAAAATACTGTATTCATTTAATATTCTTTGTCAGAGCGCTACCCAAAAGATTTTGAAATTTATTGGGTTTTTTAATTATATATGTGATGTTTTCAGAAAAAAAAGTACATCCGCTGTTTGAAAAGTATTCACAAAGGGTATTTAGAAGAGCATGTGTTGCATGGTTTTACTTTTTTTTAATTTCCTTAAAAATGCTCCAGAGTAATTTTTTAGAAATTTAATAATCAAAGAGATCTGATGTATCCTACCTCATTTAACCATTCACTGCATGCTGGATTTTTTTTTTTTTCTCAACAGCATGTCAATATTGCATCAATATCATCATTAGGAATTTTAACAATCAAACGGATTTGCAGTGTATGCTTATCATGATTAGCAAGCCTGTGCTGCATATTTCTATTAACAGCACGTCAATATCATCATTAGTAAATCAGCAATCAAATAGACCTGTATAGTAAGCATATGCTGAGCATCATATTATTTAGAATCCGAAAAGCTTTGTTTAGCATAAATCTATTTCTGCTTCAGTTTATTTCTGCTTCTTATCAGAAGGGCTATCTTGATACCATCTTTTATTGTAAAACCTTTAAAATAGTGTTTATGTAAACATACTATAATGTAAACCTTTACCAGAAACTCCAGTAATAGTGCATTAGGATTCACAAAGGTATCATAAAAGTGTTTATGAATGACTAATGGTATACTGTGCCTTTAACTTTGCAACAAAAGCTTTGATTTTCGAGGTTAACCTTAGTACCGCATATATGCGGTTATTTATCGCTTGCTCCTGCTTACCTTTTAACTGTGTAAAAGACTTTAAAATACTTTCCCTGTATATGTTAACTTGTGATTTAAAGTCTACCATTTAAAAAAAAAAAAAACAAACAAAAACCCAAACCAAGTTTACCAAGACCTAATTCTATATAGATCTAATAAACTACGTTAGCAATAAGAGTGCAACGTACAACTAATGTTCTAACATGATAAAAATGTAGTAGCAATAGGTTCTAATTTTGTGCCATATGCTTGAGAATTAATGTCTTGCCCCTGTCACTGTAAGATAGGAAGCAACTAACTGTTCTCCCACGTGTATGTACATATTTTGATGTGGATCTAATACAGTGATCCATTGATGTAAGAAAAGATACAACAATGAGGAAATTCAGTTTTGGATGTTCAAAGTGTGTAGAAATTTTGTCCAAAAAGAAAACTGAGCCAATTACATTAATAACGAATATTTTTTCTATTAGTTTCCAAAAATTTTATTTGTAAAATTAAGAGAGACATTATGGTGCAAGTTGCTTTTATGATTTTTGTAAATAATGGTTATTGCAGGGCAGGATTTTGGCCTTCTATCTTTATTACCTGTGAAACACCCATTTATTTTTAGACTTGCTTTAAATACCGTAATATAATAAGGAATGGCAGAGTTCTACTTTAAAGAGCCATTTGTTTGGGCAGTAAAAATATAGCCTCTCAACATTCTTAACCAATTATCTGTCTTTGTTTATGCTGTTTATGGCTTGTGGAGTAATGGCTCCAGCAGAGCTAATAGTTAGCACCAGTCTGGACATTGCAGGAGGAAGATTCACTTCTAGTGGGGATGACTACTGCAGTCTTCCCAGCCTGTGTGAGGTCTCTGCTAGGGTCATGCTCCTGACATCTCGCAGTAGGTGAGGACAAGGACATAGCGTATACTGTTTAAAGACAGATAGTTAACCTTGCCTAACAATCTCACCTTGGCTACTGTTGTTTTTCATAGCTCCCTTTTCAGAGCTGATATAGTAGCTTTATGGGTGTGGAAGCATGATTTTTATCTCGGCATTGGTTTGAGGATAGTCGGGTTATCTGCAGAAAGCAGCCTTAACTCTGATTCTCCTCATTTAAAACCAATGATCTCTGCAGCCTATCTGCCTTGAATATGTACTCCAGCAATTTGATGACATTGATTTATATGAAAATGAATATTATGCTATTTATTTATTGGGGACTGTAGTGATAGGACAAGGGGTAATGGGTTAAAACTTAAACAGGGGAAGTTTAGATTGGATATAAGGAGGAAGTTCTTTACTGTACGGGTGGTGAGGCACTGGAATGGGTTGCCCAGGGAAGCTGTGAATGCTTGATGCCTGGCAGTGTTCAAGGCCAGGTTGTACAGAGCCTTGTGTGACATGGTTTAGCGTGAGGTGTCCCTGCCCATGGCAGGGGGGTTGGAACTTGATGATCTTGAGGTCCTTTCCAACCCTAACTATTCTATGATTTATTTACTTTATATTCACTGTTTGCTGTGTTAAATAAGTTACTTTCCTGTAGTCATGGTAATTGTACGTTCTGGACTTGCTTCAGATTCATCTGTGCCTCATGGGAGCCAGTCACATGGCAGCTATACAGAGATTTTTGGTTTTATTTTTTTTCCATATCATCAATCTGTGTCCTCTGTGCCTATATCTGATGCAGGGGTCATGAACTTCAGGTTCAGTAGTAGCAGAAAACAGGGCTAGATAAAGAAAAAGCCTTTTGGAGGCTTGCATGGATAGGACAAGCACAAACAGAAACTGCTGACAACTAAGCTTTCCTAACTGTCAGGTACTTTTGCTCAGCTGATGCAATAATAATTTGCACAGAACAATAAGCTGTATTGCTGTATATAATATTCTTTTTTCTAATGACTCATTATCCTAGGATGATGAGGTGATGAGTAGAATTATAAGTGTATTAAAACATAATTGCTTTTCTATTCAAACAAAAGCATGCAGCGTATACATTGTGACAAATGCCTAATGAATAGGAGTGGAGCGTTTTTGTTCAGTTTCAGTTTATGGCAATGCTTGACATAACTGCCTATTTAAGATCTTAATTGCTTTTAATTTTAATAGTTACCTGATAGCTGCTTATGGTTGGAGAATCATACACAATAATATACCTCTTCACTGCAAGTGTGGGCTGTTTACAAACCAGGAATGTCAACTTCTGTGATGCAAGTTGAACAATTATATGATTAATTTTGTGCAGCTATTGCTATTGTACCATAAATAATTATATAAATATTGTACCATCATGTTTTGTTTCAATCTATTGTAGAGAAAATGCAATAAAAGCCTTTGAAAATACTATTAAAAAAAAGTTACTTTAGAAGATGTCTGCATATAGGGAGTTTATCTTCAATAGATGTATTACTGTGGACTTGAATTAGAATCTGTGAGCAGCTATGTTTGGTTCGCACTGGTAAAGCCCTAAACCTAAGTTGCTCAGGCTAATTATTCACTCCAGATGACATTGGTTCTGAGTAGTCACTTCTATATATATGTTTGAATGTGAAAGATGCTAAGGCAAAATTCCCTTCCTACACAAAAGTGTAACTTTTCTGTTGCTGATCAGCATTACTGATCTATAGCTTTGGACTCTTCATTATCATCAGCTCGGCCAGAACCACCACAGTATGTGGAATCCTTACATAATTAAACTTTGTCTCTATCCTTCGCTTATTATCCAAACCACTGGAGTCCTTTCCAAACCCCTCAGTCCGATGGTTATGGAAAAAGGGCCTATGTGTCATAGCAACTGGTTAAATAACTGTATAATATGAACTATCCCCTGTGCTTCTGTTAGTGGTGAAATTTGGCTTTGAAAACAGTGCTCAGACTTCTGCTTTTTTCTCTTTGCTTGTCATTTCAATATCAAGTTAACATCTGGGAAAACCGAATTTGTCCAGAGATCTATCTTGCTCATATCCATGAGGTATCTGTAAACTACTTTCAATCCTTTAAGCCAAAGCTTTTGATGCCTGTCCCAAAAGCAGGTGAGTTTTTCCCTGATGTTATCTAGGTTCCTGGTATACTGTTTACAAGGGGCATGAGGAGTGGTTGAAGTCCTCCAGAATTCTGATTTTGATTGCACCTCCATCAGTATGGATGTATCGGGACAAGAAAAATGTCTTCACAGGACAGGCCTTCTCAGAGATATTTTTCCTTTCCTCCCATCATCCTTCTACCTGAGAATGAGTCTGCAAGAGCGTCATGGTTTAAGCCCAGCTGGTAACATGGAACCATTCAGTCGCTCACTCCCTCCCTTAATTCGTCCTTCCCCTGGTCCTGGAGAGATGGGGAGGATAATCAAAAGTATGTAACTCCCACAGGTTAAGATAGAAACAGTCCAGTAACTAAGGTATAACACAAATCATTACTGCTACCACCAATAATAATAATAATAATAATAATGGGAATAACAAGGGGAGAGAATACAACTGCTCACCACCTGCCAACAGATACCCAGCCCGACCTTAGCAGTGATCTGGGCCTTCCAGGTAACTCCCCCCAGTTTATACAGTGGGCATGATGTGCTATGGTATGGAATATCCCTTTGGCTAGTTTGGGTCAAGTGTCCTCTCTCTGCTTCTTCCTGGCTTCCCCTCCTCTCTGGCAGAGCATGAGACTCAGAAGGTCCTTGGTCAGAGTAAACATTACTGAGCAACAGCTAAAAACATCAGTGTTACCGGTGCTGTTCCCAGGCTGAAAGTCAAAACGCCACAGCATTGCACCAGCTACTAAGAAGGAGAAAAATGACTGCTACTGCTGAACTCAGGACAAAGTTTCAAAGCACAAGTGCTCGCTTGTCCCAAGTTTCTTCCAGCTCCTTGGAATCCATGTTCCACCTCTCTCATGTCCTGTTTTTTTCAGCATCAGTAAATTCCTCCTGGGTAGTGTAATCTAGGTTGCACATCAGTTTGCACATCATTCCAATGCTTCTGCCTGCTGGATTATATGCTCCCAGCACGCAGTTCCAGCTCACTGGCTTTCTGTTTTCTCAGGCTTTTCAGCCAAGAGCCACAGGGCAGTCTCTGAAGCATCTGTTCTGTGGTTACAGAAGTGCTACCGTTCTGCATACTCTTGGCCTGAGATTTTTCCTGTTGTGATTTCACTGACTTCCCTTATGCATCCCTGTCATGGTGGAAATCTAGAAGTTACATAAATGCAGGGGAACCTCACCTACCAACAGTTGAGATCTGTCTGTTGTCCAGGTCAGCATCCATTCCAAAGCTATGAGAGGTTGAAAAGCAATACCAGAAAAGCGCTGTTGGGTCTAAAATGGAGCCACAATGAGAAACTGAGATTATCGGATGGAATAAAAGGGCATGTTCAGGCTTGAACCAAAGGTCATGCAATTACCAGAGCCTCTTACGGAGATCTCCTAGTGCATTAAAGTGGTAACACAGAGCATGCCACTTGAAAATTTTTTTTCCTGCTATCAAAAAACAAGATTCCCTCTAAATGTCTGGTGCTCTGAAATCTGTTTTTTTCTTTTGAGACTTCTGTATCTTCACAACTGAGATGAAGTCTTCTTAAAGTATTGCTGTTTAAGCTTTACCATATTTATTCTTCCTTTCTCTATCAATGTTATGATTTTATTTTCCTTTGGGAAATTTGTTCTTAAAAATCTTGCATTCATCAAAAAATTTGGGTTAATAGTTTGTCTACAGTATAAAGCCAGCACAGATTGACATTATCTGACTGAGCTAGGAGTAAATTATTCAGTTTCTTGTTAAACTATGACCAATAATAACATATAGGGACCAATGCAAGCCAAGGCCTCCTATTTTTAGGGCAGGTACTGCAAGTTGTGCTGTATTTTCTGGTAGCAAGCTAACTATAATGAAGCTCGCTTTTATCTTGCTACAGTGTATTATTGACTGCAGTATGGAAAAATGCATGCTTGTATCTGGAATATGAACTATATTTTATTGAGTGACTTGGAATGGTGTAATGTTATTTAATGTTATTTAATGTTATTTGTGTTCCTCAAATGACAGGAAGTCTCTTATGCAGTGTGAGATAGGGCAGAAATAATGTGCAGTTGTTTCTAACCAGTGAGGTAACTGGTAACAGTAAGTATCAATGCTTTTTGTGGATATCAAAATTTGAAGTCATTGCCTAACTTTTTTAATGTGTTTGTTATATATAATAAAATATTTTTGATCCTGTATGCTTCGCCAGGGATTTTGGTAAAATTTGACCCATACACTTAGATTTTTTTATAGTTTTCATTAATACTGTTTTGTGGTGTGTTTGGTTTGCGTAATTCTGTTTGTAACCTTTTTCACATCCGGCTGCATATTTGGAGAAGGTTCTATTCTTTTACTATTTTTATTCTGTGGGATTCTTTCATTATTGCAGACTTTTTCTTAACAGCTATTGCGGTAAATCAGTCAATGGGAGGAGTGAACTTTTTATATTGTTTAGTAGGTCATTAGTATAGTATTCGGGACCTTTTAAACTCAGTATTTCAGGCTACAAGGCCCTTTTTTCAGTGGCTATGGATAAATTTAATTTCCAACTTGCCTCTTGGATTTGGATTCCATTGAAGTGTTCCCAGCTCACAGTTTTGGGTTGGTTTTTTTTTTTTCTTCATTTCTGATTAATTTTCACACTTAAGTGTTACATTCCTCAAAGGCAAGTTGTCTGCTTGTTTTGTTTGCACTTTTTCTACAAATTCACAAGTGTTGCATGTTATAGGGTTTCCAGCTTTCCTACTTGAAATAAATGGCTAAGTATCATTTATACCTGGAAAGTGGATTCAGTGAAAGCATAGTAAATAAAAGCTCAGACTATGCCAAGTAGATCTCGAATCTACAGCTGCTGACCTGTTTGTGTCCTGTCTGTCTTCCCTGTGGATATTTGTTCAGTTGTGGTTCACAAGCACTGGTTCTGCTCTCTTGCTAGGTGGTATCACTTCATAAATATTTCTGTGTCTTGCCTACGGTCTCAGCACACTGTATTTCCAATAGTTTGAAAGTGCTTGCTGAGAAGTCATTTGGCATATTATCAAATGGCAGCAGCCCAGCATAAGCTGTAGGTGGAATTTTTATTATGAAGTTGGAGGGTCTTATGACAAACTGGGCATTTATTTTTTTCTTCCTAGCTAGTTCGTTTGTTTAAAAGAAAAAAAAAAAAAACCAAACCAAACAAACAAAAACCCACAAGAAAATATTTTGAGAATTGAATTGGTAATTTCATATGGAAGAACAATAATTGTTACCGGTTTTTTTAAATTCTGAAATAGACAGTTCTGTACAGATTTTTTCCAGTTTAGGTTTCAGGTTAAACTTAGTAGGGAAATTTATATGCTGTTCACAGTATGAGTGATTTAGAGAAACTGCTATTTGCCTTTTTAGACTAAAAGTTAAAGCATTCATTTTCCATGAGGCACACACACTTTTCCAGTTCTGGTGTCCTGATTGAAAACACAGCCTTTGGCCAATAGCTCCCCTTCCCAGGAGTGGACATCATCTTCCTCAGCCAAGACTTCATCTGGTCCTGCTCATCCAAGTCCTGTAAATATGCTCCAGCATAATGACCTCTCAGCCTTCCCATCTGAAGCTCTTAATTTCACATACACGACCCCATAACCTTTGGCAAAGGATTGCAAATGTAACTAAGGGTGGTTGTGAAGCCTGGTGGTGAGAATGCTCACCTGAGAGTAAAGTTAACTTGTTTGCAATCCTGTTTTATAGAATCATAGAATAGTCAGGGTTGGAAAGACCTTAAGGTCATGCAGTTCCAACCTCCCTGCCATGGGCAGGGACATCATAAGTCTAAGTCTATAAGGCTTAGTTTGTTTAGGCTAGCAACCTGTTAGTGTTGCTCACTGTGCCTAGTTGCATGATATGTTGTTCATATCGGGCCCAAAAATGCTTTCACAAGCAGAAGCTGAAGTGATATAAAAACAATTTTCAAAGGCTGCCTAAAATACATACCTTCTGTAGCTAGTGTGCTAGCAGCATTTGTTTCCTGCTGTCTGGTAGGTCATCCTCATTAACAGCATGAATATACTTTTCAGACATATGAAACTAATTTATGGCAGACATTAAGAACTTACTAAGGAAAGACAGAAATATAGAAGGAGGCAAAGTAGAAAATGTAGTCATCTTTGTCACTAAATAGCATACAATTAAGAAAGACAGTAGTATACTGCATGTAAGTAAGTATTTGTCTTCCAGGAAATGTGAAACATAGTGTTGTCTTGTATTCTTAACAGGCTGTGTACCCAAATCAGCTATAGCTGATTCCTGAGATAATTCACATCACATGGGTGTTTGTAAAGTGTTTTATAATTTTCTGAAAGCAAATATGTAACCTCTGATAACTGCAAAATGTCCTGAAGTGTCAAATCTACATGAGGAGATATTTTTTGCTTATAAATAAGTTTAACTTCAGCTGAAATAATAGTAAAATAAAAAGGGGGAGAAATCCTCAAAAAAAAAAAAAAAAAAAACCAAAAAAAAAAACCAAAACCCCAACCTCCTCCTGACCTTTTTTCATTTTTTTAGCACTTAAGAACTTACACAGAATACTAACTCAAATCAGGTTTGAAACAGAATGTTCTTCGTTATTTTTCTTTAGAAGAAAAAACAATAAGCTGTCCTTTTCCACCTGCTTCCTACTCGCATACGGACTCAAAAATCGTGCAGTGTTGTTGAGCATGTTGTTCCAAAGTAAGGCAACAAATATAGCTTATGTAGTGAGAGTACTTGGGAAATACTGACCTTCCAGTTGGTCCTGTTCAGTATTTGAATTGCATTTACATTCGTCATGTGCAGATTCAGCTTATCTCTGTAACTGTAGAGAAGGAAGATGAAGAGCACCTAGCTTATATAACACCACTGTAGTTTGTTTTTCCTGTATGTGTCAAAATGTATGCATTTCAGTGAGGCAACCACATCTTATTAAAATCAGCATTTTGTCTTAATGGTATCTTGTTAGCTTGACCACCTGTGAATTGTTTATGAATAGTTTTGGGTCTGAATTGGTTCTACTGTGTGAAGCTTGGGTAACCTTCCTTGGCAGGAGCAGTTAGAGAAGCTGTTTAATACTGTTTAGAGAATTGGAAGAAAAAAAACCTACCTTAGCTGTTATATTGAGGGTAGGATAGAAAAGCTACTGGATTAGGAGAAAAGTAATTTCTGGGGAGGGAGCAAAGAACATCTGAGGTGGAAAGGGACCTCTGGAGACCATCTAGAGCAACATTACATTGCAGCAAGCTTGCTACCCTGGACTTTCAGGGCAGCAAACTTTGGCCTCGTGAGGAATCTGCTTGGGAGAGTACAATGGCATAAAGCCCAAGAGAGCTGGTTATATTCAAGGATCACCTCAAAGTCAGGCATGAATGCCAGGAGGCCTGTGTGGATGAACAGGATACTTTTGAACAAACTCCAGCATGCAGGAGCCTACAGAGCATGGAAGTGAGTGTGGGTAGCCTGGGAAGAAGATAAAGAAATTGTCTGGGTAGGCAGGAATAAGATTAGGAAAGCTAAAGCTCTGATAGAATTAAATCTAGTCAGGGACATTTTTAAGGTCAACAAGAAAAGCTTCTACGGGGACACTGGGAATAGAAGAAAGACAAGGAAATATGTGGCTTCCATCCAGAAGAGAATGGGAGACCTGGCTACCTGGGACATGGAGAAGGTCAAGGTACTCAGTGACTTTTTTTGCCTTAGTCTTCACTGGCAAGAACTTCACCTATGCTGCCCAAATTGCAGATCACCAAGGTAGGTACTGGTAGAATGAGGAACTGCCTGCTGTAGGAGAAGATCAGGTTCAAGACCATCTAAGAAACCTGAAGGTGCACAAATCCATGGGACCTGCATCTGCAGGTCCTGAAGGAACTGGCAGATGTAGTTTCCAAGCCACTAAAGGAAAAAAAAAAGAAGACATAGAGGACCACAGGCCAGTCAGTCTCACCTTGGTGCCTGGCAAGATCATGGAACAGATCCTCCTGGAAACTTTGCTAAGGAGCATAGACAAGAAGGAGGTGATTGTTGACAGCCAGCATGGTTTCACTAAGGACAAAGCATCCCTCATGAATCTGGTGTCCTTTTATGATGAGGCTATGGTGCTGGTGGACAAGGGAAGAACCACTGATGTTATTCACCTGGACTTGTGCAGGGTAGTGTCAAACGTCCTGCACAGCATCCTTGTCTCTAAACTGGAGAGGCATGGATTTGACAGGTGAACCACTTGGTGGAAAAAGAACTGACTGGATGGTCACACTCAAAGAGTTGCAGTCAGCTCAATGTCCAAGTGGAGGCTAGTGGTAAGGGGGGGTTGTCAGGGGACCTCAGTATTAGGATCACTGCTGTTTAATATCTTTGTCGGTGACAGGTGATTCTCTCTCTCCATTCTGCTCTTGTGAGGCCCCACTGGGAGTACTGCATTCAGCTCTGGGGCCTCTAATACAAGAGGGAGATGAAGATGTTGGAGTAAGTACAGAGGAGGCCACAAAGATGACCAGGGGACTGGAGTACCTCTCCTGTGAAGGGAGGCTGAGAGAGTTGGGCTTGTTCAGCCTGGAGAAGAGAAGGCTCTGGAGAGATCTTATAGGAGCCTTTCAGTACCTAACAGGTGCCTACAAGAAGGCTGGAGAGAGGCTTTTTACAAAGGCATGCATTTGCTGGCTATCACTGAGGAGAGTCTTCATCTTTATTTTTTCCAAATGGACACTAAGGTTAGCAGAGCTAAAGATGTTTTATATATACATACTGAACTAACTGGTATGCAGAAAATATTTTGGACTGAGTTTAACAGGGAATCTAGTAAAACTTGATTTTAGTCAGCTCAAGAATGGTTGTGAGAATCAAGGCTTTATCTGCCTCTCCTCTGCTGTGATGATACTAAGAGTCATAATGATGTTAACGACCTCTGAACATTACTGGCTTCTGAGTATCCTGTTGCTGTTGGGAAGATTTACCAAACAGTGATAAGGCAAGGCAGATTTTTGCTCAGTGAAGATGGTTGAAAAGTATAATTCCCATCAGCGTTGGCAGTGAGGGATTTCTTAAATGAATTGCTATAAGAAATAGTGGTTGTGTGGTGTGGTGTTTTATATTATTTATTTATTTTATTTTCAGTACTGCACTTATCAGTTTTGTTCAGTATCAAAAAATACTGATTGTCACTTTAGGCTTTAGATAGTTTCTGAATTCTCTTAATTGTCTTAAAGTTTCTGCTTTGTTGCTAGTAGCAGCAGCTACTGGCTGCATCGAGAACAGACTGGATCCTGCTTCCATAAATATATTTGTCTTCCATTTTATTCCATGGCAGTATCTGGCTATAGGTTTTTCTTGGGACTAGGTTGCTTAGTAATATATCTGATTTTATGATATTAATATGATTTGTAATCTTTCAATATCTGATATAAAGGGAAATCTTAGTGGAACAAGTAATGTTGATATTGGTATCACTTTACTGTTTATTGGTTATAGTAGATATTAATCTACTTCCTTTTAGGAAAAAAAACAAGTGTGTGTTTTTGTGAAAGCTGCTTTGTGATGTGGAAGGGGCTTGTATCTTTAGCTGAGTAGAGTGTTCAAAGTAACTGTATTGGTTATTAGTACAAAAGGGACTGAAACATTGCTTTGGAACTAAGTGAACATGTTAAAATGAAGTTATCAACAAAATGAAGTTGTCAGACAAGATCCTCAGCTGCTGTAAATAGTTGAATGATAGTGGTTTAATACAGATGAGAGAAAACCAGACTGAGAATTTGTGTCTCTATATATATATTTAAATGCAACAGTAAGAGGAGGATTAAAATTGCCTTGTGCGGCTTATATTTGGTTTCAAATGTTTGCTATCTTGAGCTTATATAGGGAATATTGAAACCATTGTCCCTCATGCAGAGTTAAGTCTGTTTGTATTTTGTTTCGTTATTATCTCTCTGAGTTTCCAAATTTGCGAGAACAAGTTGTCATCTTGAATGCTTTCCTGTTCCCCCTTCTTGCAGCTATTCCCACCCTCCAACAAAGAGATGTAGAGAATGCAAATAAATTGCCTGTCTGAAATAGAGGTAGCTGTGGTCTTTGGTTGACATTAGTGTATTGTGAAGGGATCCAGATGCACGATACTCATCAAATTTCTATCAATACTAATTTACTAATATCAATAATAATCTGTTTCCCAGTGGATCAGCTTTCTCAACCAGTGTCTGTGCACTACTTACAGCTCTCTGAGCCCTTCAACTAAGGTGTCAATAAAGCTGACCGCTGTTCTGGGGCTATTGACAGTTATTAAAAATGACCTTGATGTAATTTCATGCCTATCAAAACAAAGGCCATATGTTAAGGATTATGAAAAGCTACAGTGAAGGAAAGCAATGACAGGCTTCTGCTGGGTGAGGGTAGAGGGAGGTCATCATATGTGAAGATTATTGGCTCCCCTCCTCTGCTTCTTTTCCTAAGGCACTGAGCGGTGCCCCTTGGTAGGCAACTGTTATGCTAAAGGCGTAATTGGAACAATTTAGAGCTCAGGGGTACACTTTTTTAAAGATCTGTCATAGCATATCATCTCAACAGTTAATGTGGCGTAAAATATCATAAACACTGCTGAGGACCCTGGAGTCCCTATGGCAGGGACCAATCGATAAGGCACAGTGGATGATCGGTCTTCACTCACAAATAGAGGGCAATGTGAGGAACACTCTCGCTTTCTTATTCTGCCACTTCATCAACTTACTAGACTTTTACCTGTGTCTGTCATGCAGGTGAGAAACAATAGTTTGGTTGTACTTTGGACCTGGTGATCAATAAAAAGAATTCATAAAACTGTGTGGAGATAGAGTCCAAACCAAAAATAAATTGGTTCTTGTTAACAATCAAAATGTACCTTCTTATAATATTCATAAACGAGATCACTCAATGACTTAAAAAAAAATATTTTTTTCATCTTTGGGGTATGAAAATGCCTTCCCAACTTTGTAAGTGTACAAGCAGACCTCATGCTAGCTACCTGTGTGTGGAGCTGGTGCTCTGGCTCTGTAACCCTATTTTACCCCAGCACTGACATCTAAGCCAATCAGTGTGATGGCAAAACCAAGTAAATGGTTTACAGCTTCCTCGTGCTCTCAACAGTCCCAGCCCAAACTGCCGTGGGAATGTTTTTTGAAGTGGTGAATAGATGTTATCTCTAGAGTCCCTTCAGTGACATCTTCCTATCTTGTGATGCCAGCAGACCAAGGAGGGAGAGGCACTAGATATTGTTGGTCACAACCTTGTTCCTGGGGACAGGAGTAGAGTGGCTCTGCTCTCATAACCAGCCACTAAATCAATGACAAGACCTTTATGGGAGTCTCCTCAGCATGAGAGGATAGACCTTAATTTACATTTCTCTAGGCAGCAGGGAAGTTTTTAAAATTAATTGGCTTGAAATAAATCATTTTGGGCCACACCAAACTAAATTTTCTTCTGTCAAGAAATTTAAATAAAAAATAGTTCTAGAAAATTTACAGTTCTATACAGGAAAGTAGCATATAGGTTATTGTACAAAAAGTCAGAATTTTTTTCTTTGGTATTTCAGTCAGGATTCTATTTCCATTTTGTTTTCTGTATGGCACAGGGCAAGCAGCCTAATGTTTGCATCATTGTGGATACAACTGTCGTCTTTCAGGATTGTTGTGAATCCAAATATTAATTCTTTTTTGTTTTTTATTTATGAAGCCTGCAGACCATGTTGAGTTATCTAAAGAAATGCCAGAGAATATACTAGTGATCTGGCTGGAATATAATATGACACATCAGCACTTTCTTTTTTGTTCATTTAAGTATTCTTACAACATGAGTCTGTAACAAACCATAATCTAAAGCTACAATTGGATGTATGCTCCCTCTGACAGGTAGTGTCTCCTGCTCGTATCAACACAACTCTGTCTTCTGTTTGCTCCAAAGGTTCAGGAGGTTGGTCAGTGACCCGACACACTTGAAAATTAACATGGGGTGAAAAAGAGGGCGGAAAATGGGGATGGTTCTTAGTCACATGAGTCTTCCTATCCGGCTTGCCATGAGATCACACACTTTATTTTGCCTGACTCAGTACTGTGAGCAATGTGTAAAGGTGGAAGGAAACCACTAGAGAAGTGAACAGATCAGGGCTGGTTGTATTTTTCATATGCTTAAATTCATCATGTAAAGCCTGAGACTGCTGGATTGAGTTATTGGCATAATAGTGTGATTAACACTAATGACTATCACCCTCCTTCCCAAGGTTTTTGTTGACTAAGCAAGGCACACATGGAAACTTAGATGTGGGAGCCTGTCTAGAGGCAATCTTCTTGTTTTTATTCTAAGATTCTTTTCTGTTGAAACAGAAAACATGACATATGGTTTAGTTTATTGAGCAAACAACTACTTCTTCTGCTCTAAATGGCTGTTTAGAGTATGTGCGCTGATGGTAACTAACCTTTGTAATCAAACAATACCTAGAAATTGCTACAGATGTATGAACATGTCTTTCTAGATGGAAGTTTGAACTTGAAAGCCTTTAAAACTTAATTAAAAGGCTCCTAAGGTATTACGCATATGCTTTTATAGTTCCTGTGAAATTCTAAAGCTCTCAGTTTTCCTTTTTTATTTTTCTGATAAATTTTACTAGCAAGCTTGAACCAGTATGTACATACCCTGTGTAATAATACTTGTATGTCTTGCCGTCTGTAATGTGCCTATTTTTACAACATCTGTGTGAGGGAAGTAAGTATTATTGCAATTAAATTTACAAATTACCTAGGAAACATCCATAATAAAAATGTTCATGTAAGCAACGTGAAATTTTAGGGAGGGACTTTAAATAAATGTTTGTTTAATGAATGGTAATTTACTCATTTTTGTCCAGGACTTAGATCTGAACAGTCTCCTTTACTGTAAAACCTTTGAAAAGGTTTTAAAAAACTGCTTTCCAGTAGGACTTACCTGTACTGTCACTTACATTTTTATTTTTTACTAGTTGCTATTGAGGTTTTTTTTTTGTTCTCTTTTGACAAATAGAATTTTCTTTATCTCTTTTCCTAGTATTTGCCAGGATGTATTTTAATGTATTTACACAAGCAAATCTCTGATTGTTGACAAGGTCTTCATGTTCTAAATTACTTTTTCACCAGTACTGCTACCTAGTACTATAATTACCCTTCAAAACAAAAAAGAAGCAAAAAAACCTCTCACCTCAGGTATATAACTGTGTGCAAAACTGCTTACATAGGGATCTCCATTACGTCTGGTAATTATAGTGGGGTTGACTTCCATGAGTCATGAAAATCATTACAGCAGAGCAAAGTATAGAATAAAGAAAAATACTAATAAAAGTGAAATATAGTAAAAAAAAATAATCATAAAGACAGTTAGAGTCAGTATTTAAAAGATCAGACTGAATACATGGTATGAAGGATGAATGTAAGATGGCAAAGGCTGGTTGTGGGATTTGTTCCACAGTTGTCTTGTTGACCTATCCTTTTTAAAACTAAAAAGATTTTATATTTCTTAGGTGGAATTAACTCTAGTTGGCATGGTAAAGTTTGCCTTTTTTTTTTTTTTTTAATAGAAAAAAGCAGCAGCATTTAACTTCTGGCATTTTATAATGTGTCAAATATGTCATTGCTATATTACCAGATCAAAGAGTTCTAAGTGACATTTTCTAATGAAGACTGTCAAGAGGTTTCATTAGTAAACAGAAGCAGGAAACACTTGGGATAAACGTTCAATACATATTTTACAGTTCTGAAGGAAGGATAAATCAGACTTTTTTTTTTTCTTAAAGTAGCAAGACACTTTAAAACTGTAAAAATGAATATTTAGTAACATGCTAAGACAGTGTTTAAAAGTGAGATCATTTAGCTGAATGGTGTATTTTGTTAGGCCTATGGCCTGTTGTTAAATGTGTTTTGGCTGAAGCCCTTTACAAAAATGGCTTAAGCAGTTGCACCTGAAGCTTTAAATAATAGAAGAATCCTCCCATTCAGAGCTGACTGCTAGAAAAGTGATTTTAACATAGCATTTTATCTTTAAAATTTTAGTGCTAGTGAGAGATCCCTTGCTGACAGCTGACAGAACTGAATCTATGAACTAGTAGGAGGAGTAAAATGTGGGCCCGTGGCATGCGAATGTCTCCTAACAGCCTGCAGAGCTTTTCCTATCCTACTTTTGAGAATTATCTCAAGGGGCTGAGGAGTACAGAAGTGCATGTCTGTACATTACTAGTTGCACTCCTTTCTGGCACTAACATCTGGCTCTTGAGACATACTGCAAGGCATTTTTCAATCTCATTCTGAGAGACAGAGGATGGTACTCGGAAGTACCCCTGTGAATTGACCATGGTATGTGATATTTGTGATCTTTTTGGGGCAAATTTGAATCCACAGATCTTTTGTTTTTGGATTCTTCAAATAGCTGATTTTGACACGGGACTAACAGAGGTCTGTGCTTGCCAGGCATAGATGGTATATAAAATAGGCTTTATGTCCCTTCTTTCTGCTCAGGCTTTGGCCATCTGTCCAGCATTTCTGGACGTTTGACAATCCAGGCAGAGTACAAACTCCACATGGGTTTATAGATGTCTGACAGAGCTATTATTACATTATTTTATGCATTTTATGGAGGTCATAAATGAACAATAGGCGTATCTGAACTGAAGACTGAATTTAGCCCCCTGGCTTCCATTTTGGGGTAAAAATCATTAAACAGGTTCCCAAAAAAAAAAAAAAAAAAAAAAAGAAAAAACAAATACAGATGCCTTGAAAAAGATGTCCACCAAAATAGTCCTTAATATAAACTTCCCTTAATGTAAACTTTTCATGCCCTCACAAAACTGTTAGAACTGGAAGCACAAAACTGTTAGAACTGGAAGATTAGTATTAGTACAAAACCTGTGCAATAGGTATTCTAAAAGGGAAGATTATATTAAGTCATGTTGACCGAGAACAGTTCTTATTTAGTAAGGAAAAGTAAGTTCTATTAATAAGAAAAATTATCTAGCAGTTACTAGGGAGATTCCTCAAGGTTCAGTCACTGGTCCAAGATTAGTTCACACTTTGCTAATATTCAGTATAAAAAGTAAGACTGTGCAAAAGACACGTTGACTGCAGAATTCTGGAAGGCATCATAATAGAAAGGTTTGGAAAGATCTGCAGGGAAAGTGGTCTTGCATGGGCCAGCTCTGATGTTCATGTGTTGGCTTCTTTTCCCAAAATTGAGTCTTTAATTTCTTTTGATATGCAATGAAGAGACTAGTCCTCTATGTAAGTACTCTTCTTTAGGTTAGTTGTTATCCAAATCAGTATGTTAAAGGACTAAAATGCTTCATCATCCAGAGCTCTGTCTCTCTCATCTGTAAAATAGATTTGCTGATCTGTTTTCTCAAGCTGCCATGGAAGTACATTGTAACATCCTGAGATCATCTGACCTGTTTCAATGCTTGTATCTAAGAGCTTGATTCTGCTGAATCATCCGAAATGTTTATATGATTCCAGCTTGATAACCATGTCATTTTGCATAAATTTCTGTGCAAATGTTCCTTTCCTTCTCTCTCTTTTTTTTTTTTTGTTTTTGTTTTTCTTTTTACTTTGCATTCTGAAAAGCCAGCATAAAATTTGTATTTCTCTATTCTTACATATCTATTCTGCTTGACTCAAAAAAACATGTTGACCCAACCTTTCCAAATTAAGTATCTCGCTTTCTGACTTGGCCCCCTTTCCTTTCTTTTAATGTTATTGCTTACACTGCAAATGATCAGAGTTCAGCTGTGTTTCCTCACATGTTTGGGGTACTTGATAAGAAGATCCAGTAGACTGAATGACATGGTAGTGGCAATGCCA
The DNA here is from genome assembly GCF_037157495.1 of Lathamus discolor. Taxonomy (NCBI): domain Eukaryota; kingdom Metazoa; phylum Chordata; class Aves; order Psittaciformes; family Psittacidae; genus Lathamus; species Lathamus discolor. Next base: position 62,884,810 of record NC_088885.1, on the reverse strand, counting down.
ATCTAGTCTTGCTACACAGTTTTGAGATGTCTGTGAGAAAGACCTTTTTACCAATAGCTATGAGAGCTGATAGAACACCCCAGTCCTAGATGTCACTGTACCATGGGGCCTTCTGTAACTAGTGTAATGCCATCATATGAGATGTAGATTAATACAATGGTCTGCATGCTTTGATCTCTGCTATGAAGAAGTTCCCTTATAGATGTTATATCACAATGCTATTTACAGTTAATTACCAGATATTGCCTGACATCATTAGGAACATGGCAATCAGGTTTTGGCCCCCTGTTATTATAAATTAATAACAGAGGGGGCTAAAGATTAATGTCATGCCAATAAACATGAGAATGATAATATATAGCTTGTAGCTATATACACTGCTACCTGCTTACAGTCCACTGTTTTGAGTTCTAAGAAAGCAAGTTATACACTAAATATAAAACCGGAAAAAAATTCAAACAACCCAAAAAACCTTTTCCTGATAAACACTAAATCTGTCAATTTTGTAGAAAGGAAAAAGTAAGCTTAAAATCATGATCCCTGACAGCAGGGAGCAGGAATTACTCCTACATATAACTGGCTACTGTGTTTAACAGCTCACTTCTTTCAGAAGAAATAATGCACCGATTCTAATACCCTAATGCACCAATTCAACCATATCACCATAAACCAAACTCTTAACTTCTTAATTTTAGCCCCAGGTGCTTTCCCTTAATATCATAATGATGGGATTACAGTACAATGATTCAAAAATTACAATGGGTAACAAAATGTAAAATTTGCCTAATTCAGCACAGTCAGTTAGATCTTGCTCACAGCCTAACCCTTTTCTTCCAGTGTTCTGTCACTGTACATACATCTCCGAAAGCTGTTGAGCAACCCTACTGGCTTTTCAGTTCTATGGAATGGAGCTCTTTGCAAAAAAGCAGCTGGCCAGTTGGACTGCCAGTCATGAGATTGGACATTTAAACCTAGTCTTAATGAGATTTCCTAATCAGGAACTAATTTGTTGTGCATCATGTTATGTCAGACTTGCTCTGTTCTAGTCCCAGAGAGATTTATGTTTCAGTGATGCAAGAAATGTTTGCTTTAGCAGTGAAACTGCAGTTATAATTTGGAAATTATAGTATCTATTGGTAGCTTACAGTTTTTCTCTGGAAGATAAAAGATCTTCTATTCAGGTAAGAGCAAAAAAGAATGTTTTGTGTTAGAAAAGTTTGTTTGGTTTTTTGTAGTAGTTTAAAGTGGAATGGTTTAACTCTTGGTTTAGTTTATTATGAAATGTGCTATTTTTTATGCTATTTTGCAGATTAGGAACTCATGAAAAATTAGCACTGACAAGTACTAATTTTACTTACAATTAGCATGGCAGACAAGTACCAAACACAAAGCCACTTTTTAGTTTATTTTCTCAGGCTTAAGGCGTCTTAAAATGTTTTTATTTATTCTTTGATCTATTATGTTGTGTCCCAGTTTTATTCTTTAGCTCTGCTACCTTTGTCTGTTGAAAACCTGAACGATTCTCCAGGATGTTTCCTAGTCACAGAGAAGACTTACTGGAAGAAGTTTTAGATTCATACACGCGATATGTGTATGAATGGTCTTACTGACTTACCTGAAGTTAGTAGCAGAATCAAAGCTTACTCTGATGTTGAGGTGGGGGACTGTAGTGGTAAATGAACCCTTCTTATTCTGTTCAAGAATCTCGAAAACATGCTCCATGTCCACCTTTTAAACGCTTGACCTTTAGCCAGCTGAATATCGGCGCATACGATGCGGGCTGACTGCTTGTTTTTGAATGAGGAGTTTCTGTTAATGGCCTTGTACAAAAGCACACAGATTTACCTGCACATGTTGTGCATGAAGATGTGCTGCACATGCCAAAGCTCCAGAAAGCGAACTGGAGTGTAAGGAAAACTGGGGTTTTTTACCATTTTACTGCTTATGTGGCCACTGTGTTTTCCGGTAATGGTTCACTTGGGGCATGCACATGGTGCGCCTGAAAACATGCTCCAGGTGTGTGTACATGATACCTTCCCTAGTTGTACATTTAGCTGGATATGTCTTCAGGATTTTTTTCTGAGGTAGATGCATTACACTCTAATTCCATGGTAAAATAGCAGATAAATTTCGTCTAATGCCAGCATTAGTCATTTCTGTATTAATAGAACCTTCAGTCTAATATTTGTGCTCTCCCAGATATTCATGATTTGTCTTGCCTTCAGCCTTCATGCTGAGGACCTTCCTGGACTCTAGCCAAGCTACTGAGTATGAAGGATTAAATTCGCCCTTGTTTCATAGCAAGGTTGTATGGGAGCATTCCAACACTGATTTTCATAATTTGACACTCAGGAGGAGAGTTGATGTATTTATTTTCTTTCTTCA
>NC_088885.1:62822425-62877425 GCF_037157495.1 Lathamus discolor | reverse complement strand
CATTTTTAGTGTGAGCTTTCCCAGCTCACTTAAAAATGATAAGCAGTTTCCAAATGCAGGCCTCTGGTCTAGGGGTCATACTTGGAAAAATAAAATTCAGGACTGGTCTGTTAATTTTGCAGCCCTGTCTCTTTCATATGGCAAGGTATCTGACTTGGTGAGTGATGCAACTGTCCTTAGTTAGGAGAGAAGACGTCTTCCGCTGTTAGACCATGTCTTGGTGATGGAGTGGGCTTGCATGTACAATTTCCATTTATATGTCCTTGCATGCACATTTTCCCTAAGGTAACATTTCCTATTATTTTTTTGATCATAAAACTTCTTCACGTAAGTAAGTTTATTTCAATCTATAAATAAAGCTAAAAGTGCTGGCCAAAGCTCCAATTGCTCTTTAGAATATATAACCATTGCAAAAGTAAAATAATAAAGTAAATTAAATTGTTTCATGATTTATTTCCATCAACTATAATTTTTAGAAATCCACATTTATGACTATAAATTCAGTCTGACAGATCCTTTGTAGATTAAATAAGGCTCAGGAGTTGCATACAACTGCTATTCACTTGTCAACTTTCATCCCCTGAAGTTGTATAGAGTTCTACCATGTCTTCTTGAAAGTTTGCTTTACTGTCTTGTCTTCTTCATCCTCACCCCACTTTTTTCATGTGACTCTTCTTTCTCCAGGCTTCAAACAGCAATGTGGCTTTAAGCAAATTAGATACATTATATGGTACACATTCATGGTATAGAAGTAAGGTGCAGTTTCAGAGCACTTAAGTTCAGGAAGATTGTGTTCTCCACACAATGACAAGAAAGAGGTCATTGCCTGGAGGAAAGGACAGAGAAAGTATATATATTGAGGGAAATGTTTAAGATGATGTAAATTAGCCTCCTGTTATCCATCTTGAAGCTTTATGACTTCAAGGAAACTACTGTTCTAGGTTTCTCAGGTCTTTGTGAATCATGAAGATATAGTCTTTGGACGAATAAATATGTATTTTATCGAATGAGTGTGTTATCTTATGGAAATAGTAATGTGTGATACTTGAGAACTTGGAAGTTTTTTCTACCTTGTAACTCCTTAATATGTACAGTGATGTAGGAACTTGCCTCTCACCAATTTAATATGTATATGATCCCAAGGTTGATATAAAAATAATTTTGTCCAATAAATGATTTGATCTTTCAGTTATTAGTGTCATTTATTGTACTACTGCTAGGACCATCTTATTCAATAAATCTAATTCATCTAATCTAAACTGTCCAGCCCTGTAACTCTGGTCAATTTTTACCTTTTGGTAACTGTGAACATATATTTTCTTCAGCATTGTCTTACAAATGCACACAGCTGATTGTCAGGGCTATTCGTAGTCCTTAAAGTTAAACATGCAGGTGCAGGAAGGTTATGAATGCTATAATATGAAGGTTAATATATGCTTAATAGATTCTTAATATGAATGCTATTATCATCTTAACTCTGCAGAGAATAAGTTTGACACTTTCTGAATTTATTGGTAAAATATATTGTTATATTTTCCCCACTGAATCAGACCATTTGTGATAGACTGGGTTATTTTGCCTGACAAACATCTTGATCCATCGAACGAACTTTATTCAAGTGGGAGCTGTTCAGGAGCTGCCACATCCTCAACTGAGGAATAGCATTGCCATAAGCACGCCTAACCAGCTAGTCTTTGTCAACTGAAACCAAATGGATTAGCTTAAAACACTTTCAAGTAAAAGAAGATTTAGTGCTGGAGCCATGCCCCTATAGCTCTGCGGTTTCTAGCCTTGAGGTTCTTCTTATCTAGCCAACTCATAGTATAAGGAGTTTTTGTTACCATGCTCTGCTTACCATACTCATAATTTAAGTCCTGTTATTAGTTGCTGGAAGATGCCTATCCATATACCATTTCGAAAGTCTCTCAAATTGAGTCTGCTGTCTACTTTAAGGAAAAACTAATGTTTGTGCAGTAGCTACAGGAGGACAGTGTGGCCAGGACTTGGAAGGAAAACTGTACTCTGTTCCTTGCTCTGTGACTTTGGGTAGCAGCATTGTACAGGGTGTTTCATGCTCGTGTCAAGTGTAATGCCATAATTTTCAGCTATCTGTTGAGATCTCTTGGGGAGAAGAAATGAAATTTAAGAAGTACTATTATGACTTATGATCACATATAACAAACAGCAGGTGTTTTTTGTTTCTTTACTTTCAGCCCACCCCCTTCTACCACCTTAACAACTTCTACATCTTCCTTCACTTTTCCTCACCCTCGTTATATGTACATGTAACATGGATAGGAGTTTATTTCCAGCTGAGTTCCTGCATGCCAGCATGCAACCTACAATGTACTTTCTCTGCCTACTTTTAACTATCCTGAAAACAGGAGCTCTTAATAAGACTGCTGACACAGCCTTAACTAAAGCAGTGTGAACGTATTGCTAAAATTTATAGTGTCAGTCTATATTCCAAACAGTTTCTCTATATACTGTGTGTTCCACTCAAACAGGAAAAGAAGGTATTCCAGTGAATTATTGTGTAATTAATCATTTGACCATGAGGGACTCATTTACTAATTAAAAACGCAAAAAGAGTAAATTGAAATAACTAGTGACTACTAAATCACTTCTTTTGACATGTCAGCAGCATTGTAATATATCATAATGTATCAGTCAGAGACATACAGATCCTACATATTCTGTTACCTTTTACTTCAGAGCTGCCAAAATCATCCATTATACTTCCAGTGCAATTTCTACTACTATTCATACAACTACCATAGCATGTTAAATTGAGATACGAGATACCGCTCAGGTTGACGTATGTACATAGTAATAGGTAGATACATGATTCTTTGCTCTGCTGACTGTGCCTACTGTCTCTATCACAAGGGGACAACTCTGCTGTGACAAGATGATCTCTGGGAAATAAAATTGTGTCTCGGAAGTCTATAATTCAGGTCTGTCTAGATATTCCTGCCTCTCTAATGTCTGTGGCAGATCAGATTGGTGCATCAGTTACAACTGTTCATGATTTAGTACATTGGCACAGACTCACTTTCACTTACGTAGGATAATGTAGCCTTAAGGTGTCCGTGAGACTGTGGGTTGAAGGATTTCACAAGTGCAGATCTACAGTGCTGAGGACCAGCATCTGTGGAGTGGGGTAGGAGAGCTGATAGAACACCTGGGACAGAGACATTTCAAACCATGTTGAATTCCTCTAGCGTTCCTGAGTTAGACTCTTGAGACTCAGGTCTGCACAGACTTTGTGTTGTGATTTTTTTTTTTTTTTTTTTTTTAATCCGCCATAGCCTTTGAAAAGCATTCAATTTACTTTTTTATTTTGCAGTAGGAATTTCTGTGCCATTTGGATTTATAATAGGGATGAGGGAGAAGACAATGTGAAGCTCCTTTTATTGAAGTTAACTGAAAAACTTCTGTGTTCTTAACCTTGTAAGCTGAAGCTTTGTTTACCTTGTGTAAGTAATAGATGGAGATGGTTGGAAAAAAAGGATGGTAGGGATGTGAGAAGTTCTAATTTGAAAAACAGCTTTAAAATGTTACAACTTTTATCTTCTTGGATTTGTTCTGCATTCAGTGGGAAAATAATCTATATCTCATATTGGTATATATAAGATTTATTAATATTTTTATTAATATTTTATGTAACTTTTTTATGTAAAATCATCTTAAGGAGTAGAGCTGGAGTCTCTTTTTTAAAAAATAACATTACATTTATTTGTCTATCTACAGTTAGAATTAATCAATTATTGCATTCACATGCTGATATGTTGAAGAAAATGGTGCTTACAAGTAGTGTGTCTTGTGAGTCCTCTATTGATATTGGAACATAAATGAAATAGGTAATATGCCAGTTTAACATTCATGTTCCAGGCTGAGCTTCCAGGCTTGTAGCAGGGATTTTTTTCATTTGCTTAATTGGACAGACAGATCCACTGTTGCCTTATTACGATGTTTTCATTGAAATGGTTTAATTTGGTATGTCAAATAGTCTGGGGATTGCATAATTTTAAAGATTGTAGGTATTAAGCATTAAATGCAAAACCTTCTGGTTCATGTGGCAAATTGTGCTTTTTGCATTCTAGCATTGTGCAAATTATTTACTTTTTATACCTTTAATCCGTTAATTTACATTAATCATGAAAGTGGAAGGAAACATTTTTGGAGGAGGAAGCTAAGAAACAGGTAATGGTTTCTCATTGATTAGGTAACTGTATTGGACTTTTCCCTGAAGAGAAACCCAAAATGCAGAAAAACATCAGTTATTTGCTAGCCTTTAAAATTACGAGGGGAAAACGGATGTTTTGGGGGGGATGGTTGTGGCATGAGAAATAGCACTTATTAGAATAATCTACAAATATAAAATAAATACAGGATGACCATGCGATATTAGATTAATTTATTTATTTTAAGACAAGCTGAATATCTAAGAAAACTGCTGGGCTGTTTAATTCCCAAGGTCTTATGTTCAGAGCCTGTAATAATGTTTTATGTTAGCAAACATCTTGTTTAATAGTTATCTGCTCTCTCCACTTGTCTTCAAATATTGTGATTTAGATAGAACCCTAATGCACAGGAGCAACTTGTCCCCAGAGCATTATTCAGAATATAAATTAAGTGATATTATAACAGAGCCCTCACTTAGCTCAGCATAATGAATATGAAACATCATGTACTAGTGACCAAGGTCATGGTATGAGAATGAATTACTCTATTAACTTCTCTTTTAAGTAGCATTAGAGATAATAAATAAAGAGACTAAATGCAATTCTGATAATATTATTCATGCAAAAGTAGCATACTTTATCTTGCTAAAACAATTAAGATCTGTTTTGAAGATATTTTACACTTTGGAAATATGGTGCTTAGAAGTGTTTATTGTATGTTGCAGAATGCATCAGCATTAGCCAGTAATGCAGATAATCTGATAAAAATCGAAAAGCTGATTTGTATACTATGCTAATTCAGGATCATCTCTTTGGCCCTAGGTACTGTCCAAATGCTCCATAAGATTATGGCAAGCTTTAGTGGTGATATTAGATTAAATTCAGTTCTTTTGTTTATAACTTTTTTTTTTTCTTTCCAAAAAGAAATTACATCCATCATTCTTCTCTATAAACCCTCTTTAGCTGCCTGCTAAGTAGTATAAAATATTGTATTTTAAGCCTGGAATATTACTTTTTTTTTTTTTTTTTATCCAGACATATTTAAGCCTCCTCTCTCTGTTATACAGTATATTATTTCAGGGATAGAAAGTTTTGCTATTATTGTGATACCACTATATCTGAACTATAAAGAGACTTAGTGACTTGCCATGTGTTCCATAGTGTGCTCACATGTGTTCAGGGGAAATGTGAGAGCAGTTGATAAGAGATTACTCTTCCGTTTGCAACTGACCACAGCACATGGAAACTTAAGGCTGTATTTGGTTTTCTAGTTGTGGATTTTTTTTTTTTTTTCACATTTTTGTTTGGTCTGTGGTGTGGTTTTGTTTTTGGTTGTTTTTTTTTTTTTTTTCTTCAATTTGCAATATTTTTCATTAGTTGATTGTATTTTTATGTTACGTGAGAAAAGAATTAAGATGTAAAATGCTGAACTGATGTTTCGGGGTGAAATTTACTCTTGAAATGTAGCAAAAAGCAGGATGAATCTTTCTACAGCATGAATGTGGACGAATCTAGTATATCACAGACAATCTGTTCTGCTGCTAATCCTAAGTGTCCTCAGGATTTTTATGGCAAAGGGTGGAGTGTTTTAGGGAAGAATGTAGTGCAGAGTTCACTGTACCACAAGCTTATTAGGCTGAGTGCACACTCTGAGACAGTGCAGTAGCCAGTACCAAATCTGATCCTGTTTCCAGAGAAATTCAGAGCATTAAGACCCTCCTTTCTTGTTTGTGAAGAAATGTGGAGGTTAAAATCCCCTGCTGTTTGTTCCTCTCACTAATATCTTCATCTGTGCAATAACAGAATTCCCATGGAACTTCCTGTAAATTCTGCAAACTTTTTCTGAAGACAGGAGAAATGTTGTAATTAAAAGCAAAATTCTTGCCCACTGTAATTTAGTAGGAAACAGCATGTGTAGGCAACCCACACTCAGAAAACTCTTCAATGTATTTTATGTGCTTGCTAAATAGCATATTTGGAAAATAGTCTTTAATGTCTACACTGTCTTTATAGCTCACAACAATGGTTAAGTGCCTTTACACATCAAATATGTGAAGTATACACTTTTCTATCTTGGGGCACAATTTTTTTGTCGCATTATACTTAAGGTCTAATTCAGATTATATAACAGTTTAGGGAATGTTTTTTGCTCTTAATTTTGCTGAGTTAAAGTTCATCCATGTGCACCGTTGGAAATACCTGATGTCCAGTCTGCTGTTTCCCCCAACATTTTGCTTCCTATGGTGAGTTGTAGCAGCATGGCCATTATAGCTCAACAAAGTTTTGAGAGATTGGTGCATTTGTTGCATTTCAAATTGTACGAATATTCTGTCCTCCCAGGCTCTTGTCAAAAGCAGAGGGCCATGGGGGAAATGAACCACCGTAACTAAGACTGTAACACAGCTCTTCAAAGCACAAAGTAGAGCCAGGTAAATGGGAGTCCTTGTGCTGTTTATATCAGCTTCTTAATTATGCTTAACGTGACCAACTCGATCCTTCATCAATTCTGAAAGTGTAAATAGACCTAAAGTTTCAGGGGTAAGATCACATTACACCTTAATTTACAAAATGTGTATGTACGTGAATGAACCAGATTTAAATATTTTAATAAGCCAAGGGACATGTGTTCATAGGATTGGAAGAAAAGGAATTAAAGTATTAGTTTCTTTTATTTTATGATTAATGTTCTTCTTTACATAAGACCTGAAAGTCTAGCTAAGATCATGAAAGGCATGTTGGGTTAAATCTTTCTTTGCTATAAAGTATAGTCATTATATCTCAGCTAACTCGAACAAAATCCCTAATATCTATGCATGCCTTGAGCCAAAATAGGTCAGCTCACGGACTATTGCATTATATTTTATTATTTAAACTTTAAGTGATTAGTTTAGCACTTAAAAGCTTTGCAAAGAATTAGGTTACTGTTCTCTTTATCCATAAGCAAACTGACGTACAGATGGACACTGAGCAGACTTGTTCCATGTTTTCTCTCAAGGCTTTTCCCAAAAGGAAAGGACTGTAATTTTTGCACCAGCTGTTAATTTCAGCATTAGAATTTAAACGCAACATGTGGAAAATACACCTATGGTGAAGATTTTGATTTTGAAGACAAGGCCAGATTTTGCCTTCAGTTTCAGAATAGTATTGAAAAACACATGTTAAGTGAAGGGGAGGGAAAAAACCTGCTACTTATGGCTATATCTGATTTAGGTAGCAGAAAACAAATCGGAAATAACCTGATCCCAGCAAAGTTAAAAGGATTTTATTTATCCGGGGAGGGTTCTTTATCTCTTATGTACAAGGAACACTTTGCAAATAAATGGATATGATTTAATTAACTACAAACTCAGCTACTTTCTGGGCTTTTATTATTCATGCTCATAAAACAAAAAACTGTTGTAATTGAATTATACTGAGTTACATAGAGTACTGTTAGGAAGGTCTGTTCTGCAAGTTGATTTTCTTAGGGTTCCACTGAGGTTTTAGTCCTTAATTTTGTCAGATTTTGTTTCACAGCTTCATTTTAATTTATGCATAATGATGAATGTGACTAAGTAATCTGATAAAGGTGTATGGAATGTTTAACACACATGTCATTGAGTGAAGTCATAGCTGAACTTTTTGCCCAGTACTGGACTGATGGCAGAGTTGAACGTTACCAGAACCCTTATTCTCTCTACCACATTAGGAGCCAGGAACATGATGTGTGCTGTCAGCGCTAGCGAGAAAAACATAGAGGTACAGGTTTTTTTATTTTAGAAATTAATAGAAGATTTATAGTCTTTGAAAAGTAGCCTGTTAATAGTTTAGCTCTATTATCCTCAAGCATGGTACTTGCCATTTATCAGCTTGTGTCTTCTATGCTGTGGAAATAAGTTGTGTAAGTAGGTGTAGAAGCTACTGGAGTCCTGGGAACTATCTGAATTCAAACAGGTGTCTTCATGGGATTTTAGAAGAAAATAGGCACAAAATAACATGCTCAAGAAGAGCAGCATGGATGTGGTGACACTCAGCATGTTCACCTAGTAGAAGTACTTGGAGACTGGACCTATAGTGTATCTTATTATATGCAACAGGATCATACCAACCCTTTTAATAGAATATGAAGCAAATGCTGGTCTGTGTCAGTCTCTGCTGGGAGCTGAATGAGTGGCTAAACCCATGTGAGCACTCCAGTCTGGATAGAGACATGCAGGAAAAAATTAATTTGCTATTTTCAGTTGCATAAGGGAACTGACCAAAGTAATCTCAGAACTAACAGGATTCAATAACTCCTATCTTCATGTTCTCATGACAATTTTAGTAGTGGAGATTTTCAATTTTTTAAAAATCAACTCAGATAATATGAGAATGTTCCTTTTATTTATTGTTTTACCTATCGTGCATAGAGAGTATAGAGGGCATCTCAAAGTTGGTTTTTGTTTGCTTTTTTCTATCATGTTATTATATTTAAATTAGGAATACAAACATTTTATTAAATTCTTACTGTACTAATTACTTCTGTTGTCATTCCTCCACTCGTCAATTTCTGAAGAGTAATTTTTTTCTGGTCATCTATCTTAAACTTCTCTACTATTTCCTCAGATGTAAAGAGGATATTACTTAAAAATAAGGTCCTACTTAGTTATGCATTGTGAGCAAATAAACATGGCGTGATGACTCGCATCTTTACTTTGAGATATAAATTTCTGAAACCCATATCCTATTTTGTATGAAGACAGTCTTATCTGAATAGTTATTTCTTAACAAATGTGTGTAAAATAATTGATTTAAGATGCTTTTGGTAATGATGAGGGAGTATGAGAATATTTTCTTTTTATATCCTAGTCAGAAACATTTTTGGTGGATAACTAAACCCAGATAATGCTAGTAACTTCTAGCTAGACTTGATCTATAGCTCTCATTGAGTCAAGTCTGAAGAAAAATGGCCCAATACCTTTAAAGTAATTAAGACCTTTATCTGAAAAACAGTTACATATGTGCTCAATTTAATGCATGTAAATAATCCAGTTGACTTAAATGGGAATATTCATAAGCATTAAGTTAGGCACAGTTTGCAGGATCAGGAAGTAAAATTGTTCATTTTGTGCAAAGCGTTGTACAAATTTTCTGTGGGTTTCCCATGTATTTTGGGGACATAGAATAGTTTTTCTTTATACTATGAGCATCCTAAATCCCAGGCTATTCAATTTGGCATCTGCCACTTCTCTGACTGTGCTGAACTCAAGCATGTGAAATGAGTTTTTCAGCATAAAGATTCTCATTTTCAGGCCATTCTAAATCTTGGCTTTGATACAGCAAAACATAAGCTTAGGACAGTGGCAAAACAGCAACATATTCTGAGACAAGGTTTTGGACGTTCTTAAATCTGTGCAAGTTTTGAAATTGATTGTATGGCTTCACTTTCTCTCCAGGTTTCCTGCTTCAGTACCCTGTCAACTGTGTAACTTTCCTTCCTTTTTATGTAGGTAGAATGTGATAAGTCAATAATCCTTAGCTTCTACACATAAATCACGTATGAATCCTGGGTTTCAAACTCTGAACTGTATGTTGGTTTCTTTTTTTTAATATAATAGCTTGAATGTATTTCTATAAAAAAGGGAAAGATTGAAAATAGAAGCCTTCTAGAGCATTCAGTAATAGGAAAGACTCCTTACAGCTTTTTTAAATTTGCTATAAACGTGCAAATTTAATTAGCTTTGTTTGTTTCATGCATAATTGACAAGGTGACAATTAACTACATGGTATGTTGTCCTTTGCCTCAGGTATAGAACACTAAATTTGTGTGTTGAGAAAAGGAATGAAATGTGTTGGAATTTAAAAAATCAAAACCATAAAAAAATGAATTACTTTGGCTTCAGCTGTTCCATTTGTAACTTACCTTTGTTCCTACCTGCTAGCCTAGGCATCTGCATTTAGTACTTAATATACTTGATCTGTGCCTAGTATGTTGTAAAGGCGTTTTCATATTTAAAAATAAATAAATGAAAAACCTCTGGAAGGTCTAGAAAACAAGTCATAGAAATAACTGAAAAAAAACACTCGAAAAAAGAATTCTGTATAGGTTAGGTATTGTGATTGATACTTGTAGATAGAATATCTTCATTTGGATGATCATACTGGAAGTCTAAAGCAGCAGCAGAATATTACCCTTTTCTACACCTAAATTGCAACCTGTCTTTCTTTTGTAAATAAGTGAATTGTCACAAAGAAATGGAGTCTTGGAAAAATTGTCAAAAAGGGAATTAAAACATTCTAATTGGAGTCTCCAAAATTTGTATATAAAAAATATTATGTGAAAACCTATGATGTCCTTATTCTGGCTGCAAAATTTGCAGTTGGCTGTTAAAGTAGCAGATATACAGCATGCAACTCAGGTTGCTAAAATATGAAAATAGAGAAATAGAAAAAGAAATATCCTTAAATGCTTTTTAATATAGGATTAAATTGTAATTAGGTAACTAAAAAACGTTACATAATATATGTGATCCCAGAAGAATCCACCAGGCCCTGATGTCTGTCATCATTGATTTGAGTGTTGAGATGTGTCAAGGAGAGACGAGGTCATGCAGCCTATGCAATGAGGCAACATGCATATAGATTTAGAGCATGCTTGACTGTTACGTTCTTGATATTTCTATTGAGAATGGCAAGCACATCACTGTCTACTGTATTGCTTGGAGTCATAGTATTCCTTGCATTATGCTCTTACCCATTTTTTTTTTTTTTTTTTTTCAGGAAACATAATCAGAAATATTTTCTTTGGAATGCAAAATAATGCACCTTGAAGATTACTTCTTCACTGTATTATCTTTAAAATAGCAAGGAATTAAAATAAAAAAAAGATCCATATTATCTAGTGAAATCTTGTATGCATAGATCTTTAAGTTTTGGGCTATGCCTATTTGAGTTGATGCTAGTTTTATCTTCTGTTTTAGTTTACATGCTCTGTTTTAGTTTATATGATCAAGCTTGTGGAAGAGCTGCTGGGAAAACTGATATATACACCTTTTTTTCCTAAGGAAAGCTAAAGAGATTAGGATGTCTGGCTATGCAAATATATTATTGGAAGTAGGAAAAAATGGTGCTTTTCTTTCTTTGGAGAGTTAACATGTTGTGTGTGAAAATTAATTTGTGTAGTTAATACAAACATTTTGTCTCTTCCGCCAGAAATTCCAGGGCTAGAGGTGTAATTGAAATTTGTAAGGTGAAGGTTTTTTAAAGCATTGTCCATGTGTCCTGATTTGTGGCACTGGCTGTCTGCAGAGTTACATGTAAGAAAACCTTCTTCTGTAAGGGTTGCTTCCTGTTGGCAGGTCAAGTGCAGAGGACAAGACATGTCTGCTGCTTTCTCCACCTACTTGAGCAGAATACAAACAAGCTCATGTTGCTGAGTCCATGGGCTCCACAAGTTATAGGTGAATATCTGCAGGAGATTATGACCAGGGGAATAAATTCTCTGAGCTGTCTTTCAGCCCTCCCTGGACCTATACAGTGGTGACCATAATTTCATCCGCAGTATTTTCTCTGGAAACAACAAAGCATTTGAAATTTATCTTAGAAGAATAAATGAAGCTTTATATTTTATTTTTTTAATAAAATAAAATTTTATTCTTTTTTCTTCAGTTGTATCATTGCAATTAGCCCAATGTGTATATATATATATTAGATATAATAATTCCCTGGCCCAATATGCTGATAGAGACAGACAGCTGTACCAAAGAATGGATCTATTTCAGGTAGTGAGTATGTACTTTCACTGAAAGGCACCTTTAAGGAATACTTCAGGCAAAACCTAGATCCTTTCTAAACACCGCTATTATTTTTTAATCAATAGTCATATTTCCTCTTTTCTCCTCTTCCTATCAAAACTTAATTCCAGAGTGATGAGTATAAAAGAGAATGCATTCTCCATCTCCTTCTCTAAATAGAAAAGCAGTATACTTTAATTTAGATGAATAAAACGGTGGTTCTTCTTCAAGCCTTCAGGCAGTAGAACAACTATGGAAGAGCTTTTGTTCATGGAAGATCACGCTCAACTGTCTCAAATTTGAAAGTCTAATTTATCATGTAAGGAGATGTGTTTCGTTCATTAATATTTTGAAAACTAGCAATTTTCTTAAATACTTCTCTTACACTGATGTTTTTTCTAAAATATTAGTATTCAGTTCAAAAACACTGACTCAGCTATCAATAGAAATTGTACTGTTTGCCTTTGTTGTGTTTAAATGTTTCATTTTGATTTTTTTAATGTTGAATTTAAATGTTAAAAAAAATCCATGATACCTTTTGACTGTATTAGCTTGAAAAATTTCCAAATTTTGAGTTCTTCTCACCATTTTTAAGTACCAACAAAATTTTGAAACATTTTTCTTCTTCCAAAGGACAGCAATTCTATATTAAAATAGAACTCCATATTCTAATTCTTTTTGAGAATGACGTTAAAGAAGTCTTTGAAAAGGTAAAGACAGTTTGGCTTTTTACATACAGAGATAGGAAGCTCCAGTGAAAAATAAAATATGGATTCTGAGGGGAAGTTTGTCTTTCCCTCAACATTGCAAAACCTGTAGCTTGGCATGTAAACAAGAACAACATAATCTTCATAGTCTTAATCTAATAACATTGTTAAAGAGAGACCAATAGGGATTTCAAGACTTTTTCAGCTTGTGAACAGCAGCAATTTTTTTTAATTATTTTTTAATTTTTATACTCTTTATTTTCAGTTAAATATCAGCATGATGAAACAGCTCACCTTTTCTGACTTGATTAGTTTTTGATCCATTCCTTTCTTGAAGACACAGAGGTTCCACTTTCAGGGAGTAGAAAGTAGCTTGTATTGTTTTCCATCATTAGCTGGTATCTATTGGGAATTGAAGTAGGAACTGCTTTTTTTTTTTTTTTTTCCTTGATTTCTAAATTATCAGAAAAGGATAAAAACTAATCACATGCAAATGCTTTCATAGTTTATCCTCTTTTGTTGTCTATACTTTTCCGTATTTTCCTGATTGTTCATTTTCAAATGGAACTGATATAATATTTTCATCACCAGGCTTGTAAAAGATAATGTAGCATGTTCTGGAAAGCAGGGAACATAAAAACACTCTTGCCTGAAGTAGGAGAAAAAACAGTTAATTTCAATCCTGATGACAGTTTCTTGGTGAACAATAGTCTCCCAGAATTGACATGGAGAAGTAATGAATGAATGAAAGGAGAACTGAGTCACAGATGCACTTTGCAATCACTTTAGAACATCTACACTCTTCCAGCCAAAATACTATTAATACGTGTGTCAGCACAGTGAGTGAATCTCATAGTGTGAATGCATTGGAACAGTTCAGGAAAGAAAATGAAGAATATCCTCAGGGACAGACTTTTCTTTTTCTCTGAGAGACTCTTCATTATTCAGGCATTGTGATACTTTTCCTTTATTTGTGTAAAGATTAAATTGCACATGATTTCTAATGTTTCTGCTACTCCAACTGTCATAGGTCGATGACCTTCATGGAAGTGAGATAATAGATACATCGTCTGTTGTTTGGGCAAGTGCTGTTCTTCCACAGCCCAGTACTTTTCTATTGTTATAAGTCGAAAGCAATTAAATAAAAATACAAGAGAAAGTTTCTAGAGTATCTTTAGTATTTCATATATGTGTGTATGTGACTGTCATTTAACATTTATATGAGATATTATGTAATGTTATAATGACCTAGAAGCATACACTGAGACTTTTCTACATGGTTGAGACAACAAATTAGTGAGAGATGTCTGTGTGTATTCAAGTAATGTGGTTTCTGGAAAGGAGCCCTCTATTGTTTAAAATCTGTAACCCAAAGACTTGGAATAGATGTATTTGCCCTTGTGTGTTACCATGACTGCTAAAATCCTATCCAAATAATTTCTTTTCATATTACTTCACATCCTAATTGGGGGAAAATTCCATATCTCTGCACTGCAGAAAATCTATGTGCTATATGTGCATTCATATAAAGACTATCATTTCACTTAAGAAAAATATGCATTACTAATTAGTAATTCCTAGCTTATCTATAGTAATTGATAAAAAAAAAAATTCATCCCTTAGCAAATTGAGCAACCTTTATTTTTCATTAGTTTATTTTTCATTAGCATCTTTTAAGCGCTCTAAGTAGACAAATCAAGACTGTAGATGTATTTATTTCCATGAATGGCTGATGTGACACTAATGCTGTATAGAATACTATTGAATCTTGCAAAGCTCAAAGCTCCTATACAAGAAAGTACATTCTATAGTTTGTGTACCACTTTACTCTTTTTATTTTTTTTCTTTTTCAATTTTACATATCAGTTGTGTCCTTTGATTGCTCCTATCATGAACAATAAATTCCTCCGTTTCGGAAAAATAATCAAAATATGTGTTTTAAGATATTAACTCTGCAGAATGAACTTTTGGCCTCTGGATATTTTATAAATACCAAATCAGAAGGGGTGGATATAGTTTTATTTAAAATTTTCCATAATTAGCTTTTTAGATAGCACTTTGCAAGTGATATATTGCTTTTGTTACGGATATTGAAGAAAGTTAAACTTTAAATAAGGTAAAAAAGTGTTGGGAAATGACTGTATGGATACTTTAGAATTGGTTTTGAAAAAGGTAGAGAGATAAGGAAAATATTCACAATTTTGATCTTGGTAAGAGCTTACTACAGGGGTTTTACGCTGTCATTTTACTACTACTTCAAAGCAAAAAGTCCTATTCACAAAGCCCTCATTCTTTGCAAATATTTGCAACCTTATAAAGCATGTTACAGCAGAAAAAGATACAACTATTTTCCTTTTGGTATTGACTGTTTGTAAGCCAGTATACACCTTTGTGACAACTACCTATGATTTATATCATGTTGGTCAGAAGATAAAGTTGTTATTAGTAAACTGTTCTGTTTAATATTACCTTTTTAAAATGTATTTTTGTTTAAATTAGTCTCTAACAACAAAAAATGATAGTTCTTTGGATGGTGAAGAGAATGAATTTCAGTACAGGTAACAGTAGGAAAAGGAAAGCCATTGTTGAAATACCTGGAAAATTTATGTATTTTATTCTTTTTTTAGCAACCATACAATTACTATAGCAATGAAGTATTCCAGATAAATATTATTCTGCTTCCACACCCCATTCTTAAGAATACCAGAGGCTGAATGTGTCCTGTAGCAACAGATCAAATTACTTGAATGTTATCCTGCTACATGTACAGTTAAAGTATTAGCTTATCATTTCAGTTTTTGATCTGGTGTGATAATCTGATTAGATTTAGGCAACACTGTATATCTCTAAACCAGAGTTGCTTTAGAGCAAGTCATTTGGAGCCCACATAAGCATTTTGTTGGTTGTAGATGTCTCACTCTGTATGCTTTAGACAGTGGAAAAGAGAGCATTGGTTTTGTTTTGCAAATGCATTAGGTAGAGTTGTATATTGAACTAGTTGCCAGGACTATGTACAGGAAACTGTAGATCAATGTAATAATGGCAATGAAAAAGTAATTGTGATTGATACTTTTAGATAGAATATCTTGAATATAGCTGAGGATATAGTATTGCAAAGACATGCATCCTAGGAATACTCTTTTGTATTTGATTCAAATCCGGAAAATAGGATTTGTGTTAAACTTATACAAGCAGTCCCCAGGACAAAATTCTTCACAGTGCTCCTGGAAATTTAGTTGGATCTGGCCTTCAGGTTACTTCTATTTTTTAGATTGCTCTTCTGAGGAGTCTTTCATTGGCAAACAGTTTTACAAGGTGCCTAATTCAGAGGCAGATAAACAGATTTACTCTTTAACTAAACCACATTCATATCTCTGCAGCTTTCTTGGAAAACTTTTCACTTTCTAACCTTGGAAGCTCATCAGACTGATTCTTGAAACAATCTGTACTTTTAGAGCTCTCAAAAAAGCTGTCTAGTACCAGCCTTTTTCTACTGAATAACTAAAACCACCAAGCTCTTGTAGGCAATCTATACTTGGCAGAGATGCAATAAACTGACTCAGCCAAACCTTGGTAATGATATCTCATCCTACCTTTGAAAGTTTTTGACGCACAGTAGATGATGGAACTTGCAGGACTGTTGAGATTAGTTTTATTTGAATGGCATTCAGCTTCCTTACACAAGAGAAAGCCAAGGGAACCTGGCTGCACTGGCAACAATTTTTCCTAGCTCAAATTTATATGAAAGCAACTGTTACATTTTATGTTACTGAGTCATGCTTAATGTTGAATGACAGGATTTTTTTCTTCACCAAGATAAAACAGAAAATAATTTGCTAAGCCATATCACCACTTCCCTCCCATGATTTGGAATATTTCTTCCTTGACCTTGTTTCCAGTTCTAGGGCCTGCATAGGCTAGATTCCATGCATATTTACACTGGATACATATAAAAACATATTCTACATCTCCACCTGTATTTCTGCTAGTTGTTTTTTACCTAGAGTAAAATATTTCCAGATGGATTAACTCTCCTTGGGCAGTCTGTAAACGAAACGAGGTTTTACTTCTGTTGATAATCACATATCTTCTGGTTTTGCTATCAAATGAAGGTTAGTTTTCTCCTTATTCTCTGTTACAAAATTTTACCAGTTTGTACTCACTCCTAGAAGTTCCTGGATGCATACTGTTTTCATGGTTTTAAGCCTGCTACGCAGAATCCTTAAATAACTGTTCTATACATAATGACTGTTTTAGCATATGATAGTAATTTAAAGCAGAACCATAGGTTGAGCAAGGATACCCTTTGGAAAGTGCAGGATCATCTCCTGTCTGGCCAGCTCTGCAATGCCTTGCCACCAGAGTCAAGCTTCAGAGAGAACAGTTGGGACCCTGTGTACAGGGTAGTAACTTCAGTACTGGTTTCTGTAGCCTGTTTTCCATTCTTCAACATTGGATCATTCTAAAATTACCACTGTCCTTACAAAAGTAATTATTTTAGGTTTTGTCCCCTCCTCAAGCCTCCATGTTTGGTCCTTCTAGCTCACAACTGCTGTTTTATTTGAAGACTGGAGCTTAAAACATGTTGTCAGCCATATTTTACTCTTTATTTCTGTTTTCTGTCATCTCTTTCCTGCTTCCTCATGAAAACAGTGGTACGAGAATCAACATATATTTCATTTTTCTGAATGACTGCTGTGGTTTAATTTCTTAGGGGTCCTCTGTTATCCAACAGTTCACCAAACCACTTTTTTTCAGTGCAGTATCCTCTTTTTTCTTGATTGTTGAGTAAAAAGAAAACAGTATTTGTTAGGTTCTAAAAATCATATTTCCAACCTCACCTATTTCTTGCCTTTTTCTTAATTACCTGCTTCTAACGATACAACTTTGTCTTGTCCTTCTATAAGCAAATTAAACCCTACTACTAACTCTACAGTACTAACTAAATTACTTTTCCTTAAACTCTCGCTGCAAACCATTAAAGCATGGCTTTCACTTAACAGATGGCGGTGTATTCCCTTTACAAAAGCCACACCTGTTTATCTGCATTGTGGAGGCCCTAATTTATTTTTCTTGATCATTCTGCTATCTCTGACAGAATAATTCCTTCTCCAGTGGAGATCTTTACCTTTTTCTCTTCCTCATGTGTTGGTTTAATGTTAAAGCTTTGACAGTTCCCTCCTTTTTATGCTAAAAAAACCTGTAGACTGTTCTGTTTTGAACTAGCTTCCAAGTCTACATGCTCTGCTAATGGTGAAATAATTTTCTCTCCTGCCTTGGTTTATCTAAATCAAAATTCAACTATTGGATTTTAGGAATTATATCATGGGGCCAGGAAACTCACAATTCTATATAGCAATGTGAATGCTGGCCACGTGGAATATATAATTTGAAAATAATGATTATGCACTATGATTATTCATCAATGAAATTATCTGTTAGCTCCACTAAGATGTATTAGGAGAATAATTACTGTATGTGCTTCTATTTTAGAAATGGTACCCTAAAGCATGAGATGATGTTTTCACATTTAGTAAGCCAAAAATAAGTCTAAATTATTTTTATATTGTTATATTTGTTCATATATGTCAGTAGTACTTGAAAGGTTTATTAAGTTAGGGATTAGTCTCCCATTTGTCACATAACAAATATTATAAGAGCCCTGATGGGGTATGCCTAGTTTGACTTATTTTTCAGGAGACCATTTGTGTGTCTCACAAATGCTGCATTTTTTTTACACTATGTTCAGATGTAATAATTCAAAATGTCAGTATGGTGCCATAATGCTATAACCTCAAAATGTCCAAACCAGATGCTTTTGGATTCTCAAATTTCATGCAAACTCCTTTTGTCTGAAGAAGCTTTAGCAAAAATCAAAGTTTTACTGTCTCATTTTAAAACTGCTATTGGAGTTGAAGCTTCAAGCATTTGTATTTCTAAAGGCCTATTTATATTAATCCTTTAAATGTATAAGAATATTTCAGTTTTGTTTTGAGTGTCTGTTGCTAATATCAGATTCAAAAACCACTTTATGCATCTGTGTCAGTTCTGCAAAGATAGCTTCATTATCATCACAATACTAGCTGTCGACAGTACACTGTATGAGACCATCTTTATGTTGGCAAATTACTCCAGTCTTTTCACATAACTGGATGACAAATCCCAAATTATGGTGGGCTGATTTTATAATTTGTCCTTCTTTAGAGATGTTATTGCCTACGTGCACTGTGGGGAAGAATTTTGCATTGGCAGGGAGATAGACTGTTGATTTACTATAAACATGGGAAGAGGTTGTTGATAGGAGAGGAAGTCCAAAGTTATGTGTGACTTAAAATTAAGTAATATTAGTGAAGTAGTAATTTTCTGCTTTTTCTTCATGTTCTATGCTATTTTTCAGAATGTGTGAGGCTTGGGAAGGATTATTTTATGTAGGCATGGTGGGTTTTGTTTTACAGTCTACCACCAGCCTGCAAAGCCCATGCAATCAATAAGGGGCAATGGGAATTCTATATCTATCATTAACTGGAGTGTTTATTAATTCTCAATTAGAGTGCTAATCAGTCTTACCTGTGCAAACTCATTGAAGAGAGTGGGGTGATCCAGGTGTCATCCAAGGTATATGACTAATGTGAGATCACAAACATTTCTCTGAGAGAGTAATTTGGCAAGTACAGGCAATCCTGTGCAAGACTTAACCCATATTAACTTTAAGACCCAAGTGTGACTCAACAGTTAAGGCTATGGATATTGCTGTAGTCATTTGGGTACAATTAGATTGGTATTTTAGAGTCATTATTCCGTATGGGATTTTTTTTTTTTTTTTCAGATGCAAGATGCTTTGTGATTGTAAGAACAAGCTGATGCACTTTTCAGAATCACATAGGAAAATACTATTTTCTTTTGTATCTCTGAAAGAACAGAGAGGAAAATTAATAGTTATCAATAGCCCATCAAAGTCTGCATATATGAAAGTTGTTAGAGAATCAGGACTACAGACTTGACCTCATAAGGGCCACTGCACACTTTTTTATTTTGAAGAGATCTGTTCTTATTGCACAAAATGAATTTGGTTACTGTTGCATGCTGATGGGTCACAGCTGTTACAGCTTTTACCACTATCAGTGGAGAAAGCCTTTTTTGTACAATTTAAACATACACGTATATTAGTCTTTGGGACAATTAGAAGAAAGTGGTGACTTAAATTGTATTTCACAATAAGGAAAAATAATTTCTGTAGGTAGAGAAAAACGTAAAATCCTCTTACCACTGATCACAAAAAAAAAAAAAAAAGCAAAGCAAGAAGAAGAAAGGTAACTTTCCTAAAAAAAAAAAAAAAAATTTCTCTCTCAAATACTTAATGTAAACATTAAGGTCTGAAATTTAAAATGTGACTGTTTTCCTTCTTAGATTGTACTTACCTTCAGTTTTCATCAGCTTTATGCCTCTGTTTTGTTCACATTAAAAGCTTTTAATGTGTGGTTTGTAACTTTGAAAGTCAAGTCACGAGCAAGGTTCTCAGCTGGCAAGTATCACTTGTCGCAATTAAACATCAGAGTTAAGTCAAATCATACCATAGTGGGATGTCTTCTGTATTGTTTGGAAACAAACCAAAATCATCCCAAACCACGGAACTAGGAAAAGTTCTCTAGGAATTGCACCTCTTTCCTCAAGGAACTCCATATAATGCTGTGAAACATGAAAATTTAATTTTTCTTTTCCGCTGGGCAAACTTTAGAATCACATCCTGGGAATGTTTTCTAGTTTATTTTGTAACATAGTTTCAGATGGTGAAAAAAACAAATAGAGAGCTGTTAATCAGTATTGTTAGTCAAATAATGCATTTAAAAGATGAACTTGAAACACAAATTATGCGTGCTAATCCCAGTCAAGGTTCTGTGCTTCAGATAATACTCTGAAGCTGACAACGGGATCAGTAAAGGAGGGGTATAACTGATGTGGCAGACAATAATACAAGCAGCAGTGTTGATGTTATAAATCATTAAGTATTCCAGCATTGTACCAGTTCCTGTTCTTTTCTCTCTCTCTTTTTCTTTTTTATTTGTTCCATATCTTAAATTTTCTTTTCTGCCTTCTTTTTCCCTAAATCCCGTGCCTCAAATCCATGTTACCTCATTTTTATTCTGGAATCATCAGAAAGTACATAGCCAGAGTAAATTGTTATGGTTTCACCAAATGTTTTGCTTATAAAATAACCACTCCCGTCTTTATTGCAGTTTCAATTGATATGCAAAATTTGAACTTCTGTAGTTCAACTAATAAATAAACCAATTTGTTTAGCCCCATCTGTGCAAAAACATGAATTTACACATAAAAAAAAGAAAAAAGATATATTGGTTGAATTCTACAGTCATTCACAATCACCTTAATCTGGATTTTCCTTTGCCCCGTGGATGGTAGCTTCTTTTTATTAGTATTTCACTTTCAGACTTTAGTAGACTTGTTTTGCTGTGTATAGAGTGCTTAGCTGTTCCTCTCTACATTAGCTATATCTGATACTAGCTCCACGAGCTTACTTCATTATAGTTTATAATTTGATCCAAAGTCACCTGATGAAAAGAACAGACTGAATTTGTGTGAGAGTATACACACGCATCTGGTCACTCCCTCTTTGGTGAACTGCAATAAAAATGCATCTCTGTTACTCTGATAAAAAGGCTGATGTGCTAGAAGAGGTACTTTTCTATAATCAGTAATATGAATGATGCTTTTGCTTGCTTGTGTTTGTTGCTATTCTCTCCTCTATAAGCATGTTTATTGAGGTCTACTGAAAGCCCAGAAGCCCATAGGTCAGAGAACAGCATTTTGATGGATTATGGGATTGTAACTGTCCCTGCCAGCTGACAGCTTTTATTGGCTGGGAGGATGAGCCTGTAAACCTTTATATAATTATTGTATTAAAGCCACTGTGCCTCTGTGTTGCTGGCGCTTGTTCAGGGATCAATGTGAAGATAATTTCAAAAATGAATAGTAAGTATTGATCGTCCCTTGGTGGAGCCTTATCAGTGGCTGAAGCAGACTACTGTAGATTATAACTTCAATGTCATTTATGATGATATGATATGTATTGCAGAGTAGCAATTTAAACAAAGGGCTGATTTAATTCACAATGGATTTTTGTAGCGTGATGGGTAATAAATCACAATCTGTGTAATTTTTCGAAATGAACACATGTTGGCAGTAGTTCAGGGCAGTTCCTGGGAGATCTGAAAATGACCAGGGAGGGCAAATATCAGCAGCGAACCCCTTCTGAATGATTGGCCCTTACTTGGTTCTGACATTCAGATGACCTTGGGGCCTCTGCTGGCAGCTGCTGGTTAATTTTCTTCACTGAGGACACAGTTTAACTTTCTATCTGTCTGCCAATTACCTGACATTTTCAACTTATCACCTTCTATTTTTTAAATTATTGGAGGCACATCCACATTTTGACACTTTTTTTTAGCAAGTATTTGTTTTTTGCCTGCTGCTGAGACATCTCTCTGCCAAGACACTGTTACATCCCTTTTACTCAAGAAATTAATAGCTCACCTAGCTGTGAGGTGAAAAAGCACAGATGTTATATGGAATATTACAAAGCTTCCCTTCAGTTTAACGTGTGCGTGTGTGTATAAAAAGCTAATGATACCTGAAAAATAATAACCCAAGGTCAGTGACTAAATGTGTATATAGCAGCTGACGGGAAGTATTTGAAGCATATGATATATTTTAGTACTTCATTTCCTTGCTAGATATTTCTTTTTTTTCAACGAAGAAATATCTCTTCAGAAAAAATGAAGAAATTGATTTCAACTGTACAAAAAGTGTGTTGCTATGAAGCTCTCAGGCTGAACTGACTGACAGTCCATAGATATTACATTATTTTATGCAGGCCCCTATCATCTTGCAGATTACTCTAATCAAGATGTGTCCCTAGTAAGATATGAAATCCGAAAGCAATGTAGGTTAGTTTTGTCTGAGTTTCATGGCTTTTGGTTTAATTAACATTGCTTATATATTTCTGGTGAATTAAATGTTTTATTTTTATTTTTTTACAACTTTCAGTCAGAGAGTTAAGTCCTTAAAAATGACAATTATGAGCTTAAGAGAAAATAAAGAGTAGGCTTATGGGGATCAGTCCCATTATTATGTGGAATAAAATATCAAAATGCTCAGGACTAGTAAAAGATAATAGTTAAATGTTAAATGCTTAAAAATCTTATGAAACTTGAAGAACCGTACAAGGAAATGATACATATTGAACATTGTGAGTTTTGAACATTATGGGAAAAATAAGGGACTAAAATACCACCATTGTGATATGGAACCTTCTTTGGGAAAGCATTAAAACATGTATATTCTGCATGTAATTAAAACTCATTAATGTAAATCAGCCATGAGAATCTGCTGAAGCGCTTTCCTAGAAAAACATATTAATTCCGAAGCCATAGCGATGCAGCTCAGAATCAGATTGGCTCTGTACTACATTGTTTTATAGAATTACTATAAATGTGTGTGATGAAATGCATGTATGAGTATTTTTTGGCACACCCCACTGTGTGGTTATCAGTATTGGAAATGTTTGCTAGGCTTGCTTTTGGCACATAAAATTTTGACCTTAACATCACAGAGGGTATAGCCTGCCTTGCACCAGACAAAGTATTACATGAGACTGGAGAACCCATGGTAAAGAAGCTATCATTTCCTATAGAAACTGGGAGTGATTTTTTTCTATTTCTTCCATCGCAAAAGCATCTCCTCTGTTTTCTGAAGAATAGTTACTGTCTGGAACAAGAGAAAGCCCGAGTCTGAAGCCCTTTACTAAATTACTGCTTTTCTGAATGATTCTTCTCTACAGAAAGTTGAATAGATACACTTCTCCTTTAAGTGACATAGTAGGTTGACCATTCAGTTAAGAAAAAGGAACTTAAAAATCTGTGTAGAAACAGGGAAACAGATATTGTAGCCAGAGACATCATATTAGGGCCCAAGGATTATATATTTGGAAAAAAGCAGTTTGGTCTACACAAAACTTCCAAAGTGGGAGCAGAGGAGGATGTTTACAGTAGTTTCCTAGCCTTAAATCTGTCTTGGCGCTAATCAGTGCAAAAAGAAGTGGATCTGTGTATAGAAAGAAGCAACTGTCACTGAAGACCCAGTATTCATACCTATTTTGATGAGTTAATTTTAGATTAATTCTAATTTCATCATGTGGATTGAATTCACAGTAGTAGCTGGAGAGCACTATATTTAGTTTGCTTGAGTTGTATCAGAAAAGAATCCAGTCACATGTTTTTAACAATCCCAGAATGCAAATTGAAGCACAATAACTGAAGGCAGCCAAGAGATTAACTGCCAAAGTAAAACATTAATATAGATCTACCAAATGTCCTCCTAATGTGTAGCTACTCCTCATGACATTCCAACACTTTCATGGGCTGCGTTTGTAACAGAATGCAGAACATAGGACTTCTCTTTGAGAATAAACTTTTCTCACTGCTAAAAATTATTTAGTAGATTATTTATATGAATATACAGATTCCTGAATGTTCTTTGATTATTCAGTCTTAATACCGTGATAAAAATATCTGGACAAGAGACCTAGGTTTAACAGATCTCGGAGGAGAAGGAAATTTTAAATGTATTATAATATTATCATGTCAAAACATTTATACGTAAAGCCCACATAGAAAAACTCACAACAGTTGAAACAATAAGTGAAAATAAATAAATTTTGCTTTCAGATGAATCTTTATACCATCACAGGAGAACTTGGCTCGGATGGGACCTCCAGGGGCCACCCAGTCCTGCCTCCTGCTCTGTGCAGGTCCAATTGCAGAGGGTTGCTCAGGGCCATATCCAGGCCAGTTCTAAGTACTTCTGAGGACAGAGATATCAAATCTCCCCTGGGTTCTTGTGCCAGTGTTACCCACCCTCATGACTGTGCTGAGTTTTGCCAGTCCTCTCTTGTCCTGGAATCGTACATCTCTGAGAAGAGACTGGTTCCATCTTCTCTGGACTTTCCTTTTTGTGAATAATAAAAACAAACACGGTCTCCCTGACCCTTCTCCGTAAGTCCATGTCCCTCAGCCTCTCACATACATCCTGTGCTTTGGCCCCCTGCCTGCCTTAGTGGCCTTCTGCTGGGCTCACTCCAGTATGATGCTGCCTTTCATAAACTGAGGAAACCAGTCTGGACTACCTGAAGTGGTCTCGCAAGTAGTATTTAGGAGGGAATATTACTCTTCTTAATCAAGTTTATTTATCTATTGTAAAGTAATGTTATTCTGAACACACAAAATGTTCATGGTTGCCTCAATAACCATTGAGGTTCTGTCTGTCCTGTTCCTCTCTGGATTATCCTAAGAACCAAAGCATATTGGCCTGTTAAACTGTCTTTACTTCTCCTTTATTGCCAGAGCAATCCTAAACAGCAAAGAGATAAACAAAAAACACAAATCTAGGTTTCTTCATTCAGCCTGCCCTTCATCTATCCACAGAATCTTGATGTTCTGTTTTCCTTTCCTCTCTCTTTTCTATATAGTTTATTTTTAACCTGCAGAGAACCCTGCCCCCATTTTCCTTTCACCTAGCCAGTGTCCCAGGGGATGAAATTTTCTCACAAAAGTAATGGGTAAAATGTTTGTTACTTTGGAAATCTTTGGTATGTGTGAATTTTGAAATCTGTATTGCTTAGTGATTCTGGCTGTCTGAAGAAAAAATGACTACTGTATTTCTTAAAAGATCCATCTTTAATTAATTTTAACTTAAACTCATCAATTTATTTGTAAAATCCAGGAGAATTTGTTCTGAAATTTAAGTGTGTATCATTTCAGATAGAAATTTATTATATAAAACTTGGGTTGAATATCTACTTTGCATTCAATGCCCAAGTTAGCTGCAACTATGTAATGGAGAGTGGTTCATCTTACAGAATGTTTCTTAAACATTTATGTTAAATGAGTGTTGACCTTTAACTACAGCATTGTGAATTCACCATGTAAGTTATTGCATAAGTTGATGAGGCCTTAAACTGGGAGATTTTAGAATATTCTAATGATTTTGGTAACACTGTAGGAAGCTGTTAAATGTGGAATTCTCCTTTACAGTGAATGATCTACTTTTAATTGAGCTTTTGAACAACTAACATAGCTACCTAAGATAACTCCACTATTCTTTATTAGCTAATATTGACTTTATTTGTTGCAAGGATCAAATCTGTGAAGCACTGTCTTTTTACTTTTTATACAATTCTAATAAGAACAATATTAAATAAATAATTATACAGTATTTGGATGAATACTTTAGTTCCTTGTATGTAATGCTTTTGTAGGCCTTTTTGTTTAAGTATTTATATATATTTTTTTTTAATTGGGCAAAATGGTCATATGGAAGTTGCTTTTAGATGTTCTAGCAAAAGGAGACACTGGAAAGGTAACAGATATCCACATCTTTGTCCTTCGTGCAGACTTTGTAGGTTTCTATTTTGATTTGATCACATTTGCTTCGTATTCATTTTGTAAAGGAGGCCGTGGCTAGTTATTCTAGCTAGTCTTGCTGATCGAGGAGAGAGCTGTGTGGGTACCAAATAAGTCAGACAGGTATAGTGGGCAGATTCTTGCTAGTAAATGAGTGAAAAATATGCAAGGTGACTATTTTGGTGTTTGTGTTTTGTTGTTGTTGGGTTTTTTTTTGTTTTTTGTGTGTGTGTGTGTCTTGGGTTTTTTTTGTTTTTTGGTTTTGTTTTTCTTGAAAGTGATAAGTGATATTTGATAGACAGCATATGAATATATTATACAACTTTTAATACTGTTTTTCTGTGAGCAGCAGCTATTTGGTCATGTTACTCCTTCAAAAACTGAATTAAGTTCTAGGTAGTGCCCCTAGTGAAACAATGCTCTCACTGCCTACAGGTTTTTCAGAATATGACAAGTTTACCCAGCCATATTGTCAGACTTCCAACCATTGAATGTGTATTGGTTATTTACATTTATGCTTTTATTTAGAAATACTTTAAAGCCTTTAAAACACTTGAAGGCTTTAAAACAGTGTCATAGAAATACCAGTCTAATCAGTAAGGTGTAGTGAGGGCAACCAAGCTTCCAACTTTCAGGAATTGCCAGATTTACATGTGAAAAGTAGAACAGTAACCACTCTCATATGTTCAGTCTCAAGAGCCAGCCACCCAACCCTGCTCTTCCATAGACTGAGATCTTATACCTATTCCCTACTTTCTTGCATTGTCATAATTTTCACTTCCTATGCATGTTGTCTTCTTAATACCATTTGTCAAATCTACAGTAATGGTCATGCATTCCTTTAAAATCCATTCTAAAAACCGAGGGAGAGCTATAGTTATTCCTTTTGCTAAAGATTTGTTAAAGATTTCTGATGCATATGAAAATCCTATGTTTAATCCTGATGATCACAGCAGGAAAAAACAAATTTGATGCATATCCAGATCATGATGAAATTTCTATGAAAAGATTTTATGTTGAAAATACATCTGGCTCTTTTTAGATTTATGGTCCTTTATGCCTGCAATCTTCATTTCTGCTTGCAGTTCTTCTACACTGATACTGCTTTACATTTTTTTATATTATATCCACTGTATTTTAATGTAATTCTATTAATTGAAGGTAGGAAAAAAAAAAATCCCCTTGCTCAGAATTCAAAGAGAATAGGGTTTTCCTAGAAAAGCGGCTAAACTGGTTTTGGCTGTTCTTGGAAGAATAGACTCAAGTGCACTCTGGAAATCTGCCCAGCAAAGCAAAAGAACTGATGTCATGGTCTTTCATCTCAGCCAATAAGCAGTACCAGCAGAAAAGTACCAGAGAAAGTGGATCACAGCTCAGGCCTGGGAGTCAGCAGCCTCCACTCAGTGGAGAGACAGCATCTCACTGCACTGCTTCATAAGCTACCACCTCTGTTCTGCCGGTAGCTGCATCAAAAAGAGTGGAGTAGCTGATGTCTAAGATTAACTCCTGGCCAATTTCAAGGTGCCTGTCTCTGCAGGCACTTCTCCACTGCTCTTTGACCTTGGGGTCCTATCTTGTTTGATCTGATGTAACTGTAGGCTTACACCCATAGCACACAAGTTGTCCTTGCTACTCTTTCCTTCCCCCCACAGAAGGTTTTTGGATAGATCAGTTGGGTGATAGGGTTTCTCTGGGGCCAAAAAGACCACACCGGCATAACAGAAGTGGATGCACCAGGACTCACTTTATCCATGACAGAACTTCAGCTTTTTGTCTCCTGTGTTTAATACACCAGAGGTACAAATCAGATTAGAAAGGGACAGGTAGTTGGTTGGCTGGTCAGTACATTTTGCTCAGAGTGCTCATGACTACTGTTATACAATAATGAGCACAGTGTAAATCTTGTGAGCAGCAGCCAGTTTTCCATATTTAGTTTAACTTCAAAGCACACCACCCAAGCAGTGACAGAAAAGGAGAGACGGGATCTGAAACAGTTTGAATTTGTGAGAAAAAGAGGTTATGTTATTTTCTGACAGGAGGTTAATGAAGAAATCTGTTCACAACATAGTGCTGAGTGTACCGTAACAATATGTGCATGTATATGCAAATATTATATAACCACTGGTGACAAAAATCATCATATAGGGGACAAGAGCAATTTTTAAAGCATTGTTGTCAGGACATAAAGTGCCTCGTTTTGAAAGATTCTAAATCTGTTTGTTTGGAGACACATATATGAAGGCAGAAAGATTTGCTGTTTGTGCTCACTGGTAGCAAGGATCAGGAAGGGAAAATGCATTCAGGAGAAAGGAAAAAAAAAAAGCACAGTGAAGAAAATGTAGTAAGTGTGGTCTCGAAAAAAATTATCCAGCTAATAATAGAAAAAACAAACTGAAATGTAAAAAGTATGGAAATGAGGATCGTGAAAGAAAAATATGAACTAAAGGAATGAAAATAAAAAAGTAAAATACTTCTCCCTATTATTTATTTGACATATTTAGAAGAATTTTTAAGCGAAGCAAGACAATAAGAGCAATGAGGTGATAAATAAGATTCTAAATTGTGAAGTATATCACATTTGAAAGCTTCTATTGTAAATATTTGAGGTTTGATCTTACAAATGACACAAAGTTATTTCAAATATTAACACAAGGTCACTGCAGCTTATTTACTGCACAGTGAATGTATCATAAGTTGTTTTGGTAGTATTCAGGTTTTAGACAGCACTTTCAAGCCAGAAACATCCAGAAATACATCATAATTTTAAATCTGGGACCAAACTTTTACAATTTCAGACAACTCATGACCAGAAAAAATAAATAAATTCTTAAGTATGAGGGGAGATAAGGAAACTCATTATGCAAGGGATTGCAAGATGTCATGAGCAGTTCTATTTAGTAATGAGCTTGTAACACCTCTCATATCAACAGAGGACTGAACAAGGTGCACAATATGAAAAGTGATTTGATACCTTTTGTATATGTTGCCCTTTCCAGTTATTTTAACTTTCTACTTGTTTTGCTTAGAAATGAAAAGCCTTGGTCCTTTTGATACATTTCATAAGGAAAAGAACAGAGATAATTTCAATGATAATACTTTTTAATCTCAGGATAATGTGAATGTTTATGGCAATCTGTAGAGAATCATTTTTCCATGCTTTGTTCCTTGTTTAGCCTTCAAATGCAGTATTTATCAGCCTGCAGAGCAAAACTATGTGCATGCCATATCATTACTAGCTCAGGGGGAATCATTCGAACCAATGTAATTTACTCAATATTGGTCAGTTTGACTCCTGACCCTAGTCCCCTGACAGTGTATCCTTGGCAACCCCTGATGTGTGTTAAGTCAGGATGTGCTTATTGGTCTCATCTGTGACAGCTTGCTAGAGGCTGCTTAACATAGCTTGGTCTTTTCAAAAGAAAATTAAAAATCCAATAATATAGTGTATTCTGATCAGACTGGTATTTATAAAAGCACAGAAACAGTAACTTTTATTTTCAGCTCTACAAATTTGATTTCCCATTTCAAATGGAGAAAAGAGTTTTTGGAAATTAGTTTTGGAAGAAAAAAATGTTTTGGAACAATATTGAAAAGAAAAAATAATGTGGAGGTTATCCAAACATCAGTAGTCTTTGTCAGACATTTGGGAAGTTTTTATGTTCCATTGCTACTTAGATAAAGGTGGAAGATGAGAATTTTTCTCCACGTACATACAGCATTGCAAAGCTATTTAGACTGGTATAGAGTTGGGGTAAAGCCAGCATGTTTAAAATATGCTGTTTAGCATTTCTGGAAGTAGGGGACTTTGGACATACATCTCACTATTTCTCACTTTCCAGTGGCTGTATGATCCAATTAACCATGTCTAGTGAAGAAAAATTTAACCAAAGCTGCATTAATCTTTGACCAGACCAATCCAGATTCGTGGTGATGTCAGTGATACCAAGGCTTATGGTCCGTGTGATCCTGAACTATGTTGTCACTGGACAGGGGATCCATCTGCTAACCCAGTACACTGCCAGGAAGCATGAGTATCCTATTGGTGATTTAGAGAGTAATCAGCAACAAAAAAATCCATGAAACAACCACAAACAAAAACCTAAAAAACCAAAAAACAACCAACCAACCAACCAAAAAAAAAAAAAAGGGGGGGTAGGCTCTA
Organism: Lathamus discolor; assembly: GCF_037157495.1. Taxonomy (NCBI): domain Eukaryota; kingdom Metazoa; phylum Chordata; class Aves; order Psittaciformes; family Psittacidae; genus Lathamus; species Lathamus discolor. The sequence goes on along the minus strand of NC_088885.1, from coordinate 62,847,143 downwards.
GGTCTTGTCAGAACAAATGGGTGAGAAGTCTTTTAACTTCTTTTTAATTTTGTTAGAAGCCTACCTCTTGAAAGCAATCTCTGCCATCAGCTACGTAATCTACGTATTCTAGATTCTTTCATTAAAAGGGCATATAAACACATCCTTTTATTGCATGTACTGTTCAGCTCCTGATTATACAGCCATTGTTATAATTTAAAAATCAAGGATTCCTTGGAAGATTTCTTAAAAGGTTGTAAATCTGCTACATGTTTTCTTTAATTAAGCATAATTTGCAAGGTATCAGAATGCTTGAGTAAATTCTGGTATTAATTCTTTGGTTTTATTTTATATTTTCTTTCCAAATTAGCAAATGTGAAAATACCTTAGGAATAAAGAGTTTTCTAAAGAGACGGAGAAAAGTGCTTCCAGGAAAGTGCAATTTAAACCAACACTCAGGAAAGCAGTGGTAACTTTAGGTGCTTATTTTGAGTGTTGTACATTATGAACTGAGGTTGCTGTCTGTTTCAAGTGCCTCTTGTCCAATTCAGTAAACATCATCCAGTACTTCAGTGAGGTAATGATTCCTCATGCTGTCTTCAATGAGGGTGTACAGCATGAACATATTTCTAGAATGCATTCTGGCTTCTAACTGAAGCAAGAATCCTGTGCAAATATTTGTATGAGACTGTGTGTTTAAACTGGCTATAGTCATGTAGAGGTGAATTTTATTTTGGTAGAATTGATTAGACTATGGTCTGTTAGGCTTGAAGTCTAGGGTGTTGGGTGTTTTCTTTTGGGTTTAGCTTCTTGTTTTGTTACCGGTATTTCGTTGACTGTTTGGTGATTTGTGGTTTTTTGGTTTGGTTTGGTTCTTTTTTTTTTTTTTTTTCCAGTAAGCTTTCTTGGCCTCAATAGCTGTGTTGTGAAATCTTGCATTTATGTACAAGGTAAAATGCCAGTTAGAAGGTGTTATCTCATTTTCAGGCTAGGAACACAAGTTTGCTAAAAAGATTTAGAATTAATTTATGTTAAACTATGGGATAAGTACAGTAGAAGAAAAAGTCCTATTGGCACAAAAATTTGAGGAAAGGAACAGAGTTTTGTAGGGATCAAATATGTTCTTCAACAATACAGAGTAGTTACAAGTTTGACATAGTTGTCCAGGAAAAGATTTCTGACTGTATTACAAGAAAATGCTAAATCAGACCCACAATGTGTAATGTGTCGCTGGCTCTCAGTCTGGGGAACAGGTACCAGCTGGAATGTTATATTTGCTATAGGGCTTCAGTTCATTAATAAACGCTAATTTTCCTCTTCTCAAAAGTATTGGGACATCATGGGTTTGGCTCCTGGCTGAAAACACTGTGGGATTGATGTGCTAAAAAACTTTTGGTTAGCACACTGTTTGAACTAGGTATCTAATTTCTCTATACAAGGTGTACTCTCTCTCTCTATCTCTCTCTCTATATATATATCTATATGCTCAGACACATATGCTTGTAATAAGTTTTCAAAATAATTTACTAGCTAAGATAAATAGCACTGTAGTTCTAAAAACAGAGATTGTATAATAAAATATACAGCTTTAGAGCACTATTATGAAATCTCATCATTCTAACAGGCACACATGAAGAAATGTACTCTTTTAATAAATTTTGATGTTTTATATTTTAAAACATCAAATTGTTATTTAGTAAAAAAATTACATATGTAGGGAAAAAAATACTGCTCATATCTCAGTTTTATAATACTAACCCAAGCATTATATAAGGTGGCTCAGGTGCTTTTTTAGTATCAGTAAAGAAGAAAAGGGGGAATGGAACAGAGGGGAAGTATTGAATTGTCATGCATATGTTACGTGTTATGTTGTAATTCTGTGTGTGCATGTAAAAAATATGGAAACTAACAGGAATTAATGGAAACTAACAGGAATTAATAGAAACTGTCCTGAAATTTTAGTTTTTTTTGTATAGGTACAGTTTTACTAATTAGAATGCTGGGAAATTTTAGCGTTACAAACTGTGATTGTTCTCTTTTAACCAGTATTCTTTTTGTTTTGTTTGCTTTCTTCTTTTACCCCCCCCCTTTTTTTTTTTTTTTTTAATACAGGATAAGCTGTCATGGCTTCTTAGAAATGACCTCTTTATTTATGTATAAACATATGGCTAATGAAGTTAGCAGGCTGGTGTTTGTTTACTAACCACAAGTGTCGCATGATGTAAATGGCTAAGGTAAACCTAGTCACCAGTAAAATTAGTTTAATCTGACTTTTTTCATATCTAAAACAAACCAGCATATATACTGAGATTGTATCTGATACAAGTTTTCACTGACATCCATGAGAAAATCCAACTGGGTGTGGATCTGCCTCAATGACTTTAGCAGGACCAGGACCTCATTCAGGGATCTCCTTGGGCTACTCGTCAAATGTAGCTGATGTAGCTATAAGCATGCTGTGGTTGCATACGCACCTATGATGTCTCATTTTTTGTTGGCACAAATAGTTAATTATGTTTTACCACAAACCCAGGGAATAATTTTCACCCAAAAGAATAAAAAAGGAATTGATGAGTTTTGGTATAATTTGAAAGCATCTGAATTAGTTTGTTATAGATGAATTATAAATAAAGGCTATATATAAAACCAGTTTCATTAAAGAAACCAGCTGGCAATGTATGGCATTGAGCAGGATGTTCTAGTTGTAGCCTACTGACCGTCCCTCATTCTGCAATGGGTTCGTGATGCAACTTTATGAACGTTGTTTAACTGACTTGAAGATGTAGTAAGTCTTTGAGGACTGCAAGTTACTAAAGGATAATGTGTACCTGCTCACAATTTCTGAGTGTTTCTCAGTACATGCTTTGCTAATTTCTTCCAAGTTAAACAGCAGCCCTCCTACAAATATACTAAACAAAAAGCTGAATTAATGACAATGGTAAAAAAACTGTTTATTCTGCATTTGGTAGCAGGCACAGGACAAAATCAGGTAATTGTCTTACTTTCAGAGGCTATCTAGGATAATATGCAACACAGACTCGCCTGGTTTTGAAAACTGACCGTGATAAGTGTTTGATTGCTTTATGTACAATATGTATGGGACTATGAATTTTTCCCCATTTTTATAATATTTCGTATATGCTGTGGTCAATTGACTGGCGTATTTTGGACAAAAAAAGACAACATATGAGTGGGATAAAAACTATCTTTTAGCGAAAAAGAAATACCAGCAGGCAGATAATATTTATGTGGAAGTGTGGTAACTGTATGTGCGAGAAAATAAAGAGTGGTTTTAGCAAGTCCAGCTTGTCTGAGAAGATTGAACTAGTGAGATTACCCTTTCATCAACACACACACATTCTCTGTCTCACACACAGACATACATACAAAACCAAACTTGTAACGAGTGGGTACTTTATCAAGGCCTCCCTCCATCCTTCATTAAATGACAGAAAATTGCTCTTTGCTGAGTTTGTCAATGCAGCTTTCCCTCCCAGAAGCCCATTTGTTTCACATGCTAGCACAGAATATTGCAGGAATTTGCAGATTTTAAATGACAAATGTGTCGAAGTTTACCCGGTTCTGAATCATTCTTTTCTTAGACTGACTACAAGGTACAGTAACTCCCAAAGCTGGACTGGAATTCTTATTTTTGGTAGATCTTACTACTTCAGTAGTAAACCAGTATTGGACTATGATCTTTTGCTGCCTGGCAATGTCCCTAAAGGATTCTTTCTTTCCAAAAGCCTTTTTACCTTATGTGATAGATGTTGCCATTCTAAACGGAGAGCATGAACAAAACAATGAATGCATTCCTTTACTGCAACTTCTCTGTTCTCTATTGAATTTGTCATTTTATTAATTGTACTTACATGTAATGGAGATGAAAAGATGTTTTTTATGAGATAAAAACTTAACGGTTTGACACCATGAAAAGAAAATGGTTCTTTTTAGCACCTTTCAGGACAGAAGGCACTTACAAATAGCAGCCACCGTGTTGCTTTGTTAGAGTAACAGTTTGATGTGTAGGATTATAATCAATGTAAATTATTGAGTTTTGCTACTGTGCTGTGTTGAAGGTATAATGTGTTACTTTGTGGAGCCATTATTTATTCATACCAAGAAAATAGCTACATAACATTTTTTCCCTTAAATTCTATATTAAAGGTGAATTTGTAAATATAAATTTAAGAACATATTTGTGCAGGCTGTGTCCAGATTTCTAGGTTTCAGTAAATACATACTAGGTCTTATTCCTGCATTTATATATGCTATGAATTTCTATCCAAACAAATGAAGAAGAGTTTTAGGATGGAGCCTGAAGCATGGCATGTCCTTTAATTGCCATTTACATAGCAAAGGAATCATTAATTTCTAATTCACCTATTATTCACTTTCTTTAGTATGCTGTGTCAATGTCGGTTTTGGGGCAGTGGAATAGATGTGGCTCTGCAACCTGCTTTTGTGTGTGTGTTTTTCCTTTTCTTAATGTTTTTTTTGACCTTAGTAAAATACTACTTTGACATAGTCAGTTAAGGGCTCTTGTTTGGATATGATTTATGGTGCTACATTAACCCTTCATTGACCTAGAAATGCCCTAATATTAAAACAGTTTGACACACAGAAAATCAAAAGCCCTTTTATTGGATGTGCTATTGTCCGCATCATAAGTTTCTCCAATGTGATGCCACTGTTACACCATCAATTTCCTACTGCTATTGAACACTGTATTGAAAAACTAATGGACAGAATCCTTTGTCATTTCTGTCCCAATGATCAGCAAATGGCTCAGTGAAAGTCTTCCCCTTCATATCACTTCAGGCGTTTCGAAATGACACATTGAAGGTACTTGCTTAGCATTTTATTAAAGGCAAGGGTGGGCTGGACCCTACTGGGCTCTGTGTAACACCTCCCATCAGCCAGCTCCTATGGATTTTGGCAGAAGATGGAAGTGTGTGGTGCCTCTGTGGAGCTTGGTATAGTGCCCCTGTCATGTGGTGCAACAATAACATATTCATATTTGTTAAGAGGACAAATAAATCCCTGTAGAAGATTTTCTAGAATGTAACAGTAAACAGTGAATAGAGCCTATGTATAAATACAATCAGTTGTAGCTATTATAATGGCTTATTAATTTACAAATGAAATACTTTTCTATGGCTACAATAGTAACCTATTGCTTTATGCAGAAATTTTTAATGAATGTTTTCTATTTAAGCCTACAGCTTTTAGCATGATGTTGAAAACCCTTAATGCATTTTTTATAAAGCTGCTTGATTCTAGAGTGCTTTTCCCTACTGGAAATGAATATATTTTTATTTTCAATTTATGTTGTAACTGCTACCTCTTCTTAGCTGTATATTTGGCACCTAGGAGGTGCAATTTTAAAGTTACTCTACTATAATATATTTTAACAATATTTTTAATATTGCTAGTGATCATTGGTTTCTTGAGTTTGACACTCACTGAAATCCAGAATATAGAATAAGTTGGGCATACAAATGCTATCTATTCAGTACTTTACAAAGCTGTGCAGTAGAACAGGCAGGGGCTTTAATTTATTTTTGTAGTAGGAAGCTCTTGCTTGTTTATCTGAATTTCTTCATCATTGGTTACTGATAGAGATTCCTTTTCTGTAGAAAAACTAGCCTTCTGTTCAGCTGACCTAAAATAATCATGGCTTTTATTGGGCTTTTTTGAGGGATAAATGTTCTTTGCTAATTTAAAACCTTCAGTAGTCTACCTAGTGCAGGGGCTGGGTATGTCATTTAGAAAATGGACTGGTTGCACCTTCAGTGGTGGGGAAAAGTGCCAGCTGGACTCGAGAGCAAGCGCTTTATGTAATTTTTTTCCTGTTTATGTCTACACATATATCCTAGCACCTCTGTGTTCACAGACCTCCTACAATTGAATTTTGAGTGCACAGGCACTTTGGTTACACTTAGCTACCTGTGTTGTGCTCACTTGGCTAGGAATAGGAAGATTTCTCATCATTGCGAGGTATACCTGGACTTGGAGACAGCATGAAGTTTTCTTTCCTTCCTTAGCACAGTTCAAGGCTACTGTCATTTTCTGCAGAATTAACCTGGGCTTTGTGGATGAATATCATGGTCTCTGAGCACGAATGGGGAGCAGATATCTGTGTCCACCTGTTTAGATCTACATACAATTACATTCCGAAGAAAGAAACCTATAGCAGTGAAAAAACAGACCTATATAGCTGTGGAAAAAAAAAAACAAAAAAAACCATGAACCTACATTTTTCCCAGTCTGTTCCAATTTCATGAGAAAAAGATTTCAAAATGCTGACACTACTTATGGCCATTTCTAATTAAAACTTCACAGGAGAATTAGTGATACACTTTCATACGGGATAAATGCGAAAGAAGATGATTTCAGAAACTTTTAAAACAGAAACCAGGTTTTGGCAGAGTCTTTGGCAACCTGAAAATTTATCCTAGGTGATGCTGACATTTGTGCTTCGTAGTTAAGGAATATTCATACATCTTCAGCATTTACAGAAGTTGTGTAATGATGTAAAGTAAAATACAATCCCGAGAGATACTGAAAAAGCTAAACAGAAGTAGCTGATAAATGGTGTTTATGTGTGATAGTAAAGCATCACAACTGGAGAAAACAAAAGTTTGGTCTTTCTCCATTATGTAAAACCAGCTTCAAAATTATAAATAAGCTTTTATAATATCAGTACTGTAAATATCTGAGGAGTAAAGAATTCCTTGCTTAGAGAACAATGTATGATTATGTTTTTACTGGACAGTAGTGTGGATGCTGTCTACATAAACAGAAGAAAAGGAGGCTAGAACCTCAGGCAGAAATGTTGAAAATGGTCTCTGTAACATTATGAGAACTCAAGTGCAATTCTTATTGTGCAAATGACAACAAGGTCATTAGTAATACTAGAGACTGTCACTGATGACCTCTAGGGTCACAAGGCAGTGTACTTCTCCTTGTTGGTTAGCTTAACACAAAGGGTCATTATGATAATCCACATTTTTAGAAAACAAATTTTTCTTTAATTTTATGTCAGTGCAATCTTTCAGAAGAAATATTTATGATGCATATGATTGGTGTCACAATTCAATCCTTTCAGAGCTATGTTTAACACCCTGTTAAAAAAGCTGTATATACACAGCTTTATATAGTGCTGGACATAAGTCTTTATATCTGCATGTTAATTTCTATCAAAATAGTTATTCTGATTCTGCTAAGTAGGGTCTCCAGTATTGCTAAGATAATTAATTCTTTGAAAAGTTAGTATCTGTAGGTTTAATTTCTCCCCCATTTGTCTTTGGAGTGGGCATATTTTTGTTGTTTTACTGTACTAAACTGCTTTGGCTCTTTCATAAGGGCTGCGTATTTCACTAAGCTCTTGCAATATTGAAAGAATCTATATTCTGAGAATTTGAAAACATGTCAGCCCACCTAAATTACATATTGATCAGGTTTAATTGCATGCCACCCATCAGTATTAGGTTTGAAAATTCATAAAAAAGAAATAATGTACTCTTTGTGGATGATTACTTCTGGGGCATTTAAATGAATTCCATCACTTAACCCTGAGCCGAGACAGATTATTGAGCCTTGCAATCTAGCCAGTCAAAGTCCAATGCAGTAGAACAGCTGTTTTCTAACTATCAGAGAAAAGCAAAGAACAAACAATATAAATTTATATAGATTTTCTTTTAAGGAAAATAGCAAAGTAAAATGCTAAATGTAAACATGCATTTTTCAATTGTTTCAAGAATGTCCATTCTTGTTTTGCTAAGGAATGGTCTTAATTTTTAATTCTCTCATGTGCCATATGTAAATTCAAACTGTGATTATAATTTCAAAATTAGAGAAGTGCTCTTGAGGAAATTATTTTCCATGCATTTTCATTTTAACTGTGCATTTGCTTATATATCTGCCACCACATATCCTCATTTAAAAACTAGGAATGCGGGTCTTTATTCATATTCAGTGTGCTTTATGGCAAGAATATTTTCAGTTTGTGTTCTTAAGAAACTCAAAATGGTGGAGAAAGAATATTTATTATTAGTTTTCAGGATGTTCTTTACATTTAGAAATTATGCTTGCTGTTATTGGGTGTTTTTTAAGAAATTGTGCTTATGTATGTTTTTTTCTCTACAGAATATCAATACAGAGTGAAAAGGACCAGTTAAAATCGTTGGGTTTGCTTGGATAATAGTTTAAAAGCTACATTTTATTTAGACACTTCGAGGTAATAAATATCTGTGAGCATAATTAACTGTCTTTTATCTAGGTCTACTCCTTAGTGATGCCTTTTTAGGACCTTTTGTAATGTCTCCTTTTAACTTTCAGTTTGGCCTTGAAAAGGATTTTAAGAGTTAAGATATATTAAAAATGGTTTTCCCTATTTTTCTGCATGTACTCACGAAATGGATGTCTCTATTTGTTTCAGATTTTCACCAGTTTTTCTTCGAAATTTCTCCATTTCATATAGCCTAAGATTTTAGTTTAAACAAAATAAAATAACCTGGTTTAACAAACAGAGAAATATATGTTTGTGTAAATGGTCTTTTGATTTACCATGAACCTTGACTTACTGTATAGTCTTTATAAACTGTGGCTATTATCGAGCTAACATAAAATTACATAGCTTCAAAAAAGGATAGAAAAGCTTTCTTTTATTCACCCTGAGAACTTGTCTGATTTTAATGTCATATTTACATATTATATATGTGATATACCCTATTACTATGACCATCTCAGTTGTGCAGTCTAGCAGAAAAAAACCTCACACATGGATTTTCCACCTCCCTGTTTATATATGAAAATCAGTCTGCAATTAAATTGGTAGTGTAGGCATACACACATTTCAGTGTTGTAGTACTTGATCACTTAAATGGGTGATTACAGATCAGAAACAAAAATCATGTCTCATGCTTATAGTACTTTTGATCCCTGGAGTGGACTGAGTCCTTTATTGCACAAAACATGAGAGTTACATCAGTCCTTCAAGTGGCTGGGTTTAGCTTCCATGTGTGTTTGTATTAATTGGAAAACATAAATAAGTTGTTTACTGTAGTTTTATTGTGTTTTGCTCCATATTTTTGGAAGAGAGAACAACTGATTATTTGGTAATGTACGACGTAGAAGGAAACATTCTAAACTCTCATTCTCGTCCTTTAATGCTTCTTTCTTAGCTGATTGAAAGTACTCTTAGTCAAAATAGAGTAGGCCCAGTACTTTGGTATAAAAATATTTTATCAAGCATAATGTACTGCTGCTGCTGTTGTTTCAAACCATTATATGAAAGATTGGGTGGTGAAGAAACTGGCTTTATAAAGCAGTTACTTTTAGGAAAGCTGTCCTCGAGCAGGAAAATTATTAGTAAATTGAGCTTGAAACAGAGCTTAGCTAACTTTGGTTTCATGAAGTAACATGCCAATACAGAAAAAAAGTAAGTCTAAAAAATATGCCAAACACCCCAAAGCATCAAAAATATTGATTTAAACTTTTTCCTTTGTTTTATTCAAAGGTAGGAATTTTTACATATGTTGCTTTGATATTGGGACAAATTGCTATTGGAAGGTGACTGGCATTTTACTATCAGTTATGTTGCGTTTAAGCTATCCTCTTTGACAATTGTATTCAGCCCCTATAAAACCTAGTCAAATAATATTAAGAATAGTTGCAATGTATTATCAATTTTTACAGAACTCCCATTTCTTTATATCTGTTCACAAGTAATGTCTATTAGTGAAATTTTATTTCAAAGAAAATAATAAGCAACCCCCTGATATTCACTCAACCAATGGCTTGATGTATTTTGTAATTAAAATTATGTGATTATAGGTAGATGTGGTTGTGACATAGTATGATAGATACAACTCAGTTATGGCTTGACACTTGAGTAAGTCTGAATGCTTTAAGACATTCTTGAAGCAGTAAAGACAACTTTTTGCATCTGCTTTTTTTTTTTTTCCCCAGATATTATTCTGTATGTGGGCGCATGAAATTATAATTCAGGAACAGAATTCAAGAAAAAATTTTCTAGAACAAAAATTGCCTTAATGACAAATTGTTCATCCAGCATTAAGCTTTATGATGCAAAACACCAGGTACAGCTTTGTACTGTTTTGCACTGTGGAATTAAAAAAAATGTTATATGCTGAAAAGCAGTTATTATACATTGGACTTTTACCTTATTTGTGGCAACCTTTTAAGCTCTTTTAGATAATGTTTACTTACTGTATATTGGGAATCTGTGGATGGGATTTTAGGTCATGATTGTTAAGACATCTTCTTTTATCATGTTTGTGTTGCTACCTGTGATCAAATACTATGATTTAAAATAAATCCAATTGTCTAAAATTTGATAATATTAAAGCTTTAGCAGGAGCATTTTTGAGAGCTAGAAGCCTGACACAGTAAAAGTATCTGTAAATTTTTCTGTCTGTGTACATTTCCGTTCTGAAGCAATGCCCCTGAAGTTCCCATTCACATTGGGGTTACAGCACCAATCCACTTTTCTTCTGCCTGTGGACAAATCAATAGCAAATCACTTATTACTTACTGAGTACATAGGAAACAAATCTGTAGAAGTCTAGATCAAAGAATGTGCTTATGGCCTCCCAAATTGAAGCTTACCACCTATAAATCATCACTACCTGTATTCTGTGAAGAATTCTGCAATGACTGATGTGTTGGGTTCGATGTAAAGATTTCACTGTACTGTCTCTTCTGCAACTGCTATCCTTTTGCCACTGCTGGCCTCCTTTCTCTCTCCCTCCACATATTTAGTTTCGAAGACTCAAAATCAGACAAGTGTGGAATATTCACACTGGTTTTTCCCCCTTGACCTTAAACTGTGCTCTGAGACTGATCTCATAGCATCCGTTAGCTGTCATGTCTAGCTCTTAGGGATTTGTCAATGTCAATCCATTATCACTTGGCAGGGGCCATCATAAGTGATACAAAATCCCTGGTTTTCACCCCTCTCATCATATCTGAAACCCATTGCTCAAAAATCAGATGGTTAAAAAAAATAATTCTGAACTGAAAGGAAATGACAAGGAGCAAAATTCGAAATGACAGGTGAACACCAACCATAACTTATTGTGCATATAGTACAAAGAATATGAGCATTCTGGATGGTATCCCATTCTTAGTGAAGTTAGTGGGAATTTTTCTATTTACTGGGGACCAAGATTTTATCATCTGTGTTTGTAGGCTTCTAGCCTCTTGCTGGGGAAGAAAAAGAGAAGAAGAGAGAAAGAGGAAAAAATATAATTTCCTGGTGAAACAAAAATAGGGTATTAAAATTATTGCTATTCAGCAGGGGGTGGTGGGAGAAATCATTGCTTTGGGGAATTTGGAATTTTTTAAACTTTCATATAGGTATGGAGTAGAATGATAAAAAAACCCACAACCCAAACCTTGATTTTTGGAAATATTGACAAATACCTTTTTTTTTTTTTTTTGTGTTGGAATTGAATAATTTTTCTTTAAACATGATTAAAAAAAAAAAAAATTGAAATGCTTTACTCTTTCCCAGTCATTCCTGCATGTTTTTCCTCCCCCTCTCCAAGCTCTTTCAGGAATTTGTTAGGCTAAGTTTACTTTTCATTGCAGCCATATTTTCCAAGTCTAATGAAGACAGTGACCACTTGACCAGTTCTCATTTTCTAAAAAGCTTTATCATGTCATGTGATCCTCCAGGAATGTGAGTCATCTCCTCTTCAGAAATGGGTCCCTGCCATTTCCTTTTCCCAGTCTTTCCCTCTGGAGGGGCTTCCACAGCCTATGCTTTTCCTGCTTACACTGACAGAAACCCAGAAGTGAATCTGGCAAGGACTTTACATCAAACTGGAATGATTTGCTGACATGTTAGTGCTTATATTGCTCTTTGGTTTGTCATCTCAGCAGTAAACACTGCCGATCAGAAACACGCTGATGGTGTGTTGTGTTCCTGAAGTTGACGGTTAACTTTTAGATGGATGGCTGCCCAGAGGTAGTGAAGAAACACAGTAGTCCTTTTTTCTGATTAAGAAAATGAAAGATAATGAAAGACTAAACTATTTAAATGGAGGTAGAATTATATGGAGAAATAAGTAATATAGAGATTGTTTAACAGGAGTTACTAAAAAAGGTTGAAAAGCAGAGGAACTTGAGTTCTTAAGTTGCCTTTATTGTGATACCTTAAAGGGGCCACTCAAACTAGAAATGTTTATAATATTTCAATCTTCTGTGGTAGTTATCAATTTTGCTAATTTACTATTTTATTAACCATTTCCAGTTGACATTAATGGATATCCAGTGATAGGACAAGGGGCAATGGGTGTAAACTGGAGCATAGGAAGTTCCACGTTAACATCAGGAAGAACTTCTTTACTGTAAGAGTGACAGAGCACTGGAACAGGTTGCCCAGGGGGGTTGTGGAGTCTCCTACACTGGAGATATTCAAGGCCCGCCTGGACAAGTTCCTGTGTGATGTACTGTAGGTTACCCTGCTCTTGCAGGGGGGTTGGACTAGATGATCTTTTTAGGTCCCTTCCAACCCTTGGGATTCTGTGATTCTGTAAGTGATATTGCGAACTAATATAAATGTCCTTTTTTTGGAGTTAAGCTCGTTTCAAGGAAACAACATATTAGGAATCAAATTGTTCTTTCAACTCCCGCATATTTGTTTCACTCATTCATTTCCTTCAGTTTTACCCTGTGGATGAAGTAGTACTTCTCTAACTCATTTGTGTTTGCTGCTCCTCCTTATTGCGTGTATATGATAACAACGAATCTGGACTAAAAGAAGAAAATTTGCAGGAGGTTTTAAAACTGTAAAGTGAAGGGGGATGGGAGGGGGGTAGAGCCAATATTCCACCTTAAAAATCCTGTTTCTTGCATGAATTAGTTTTTGCAAATGACAGCAATTATTTTATTACTATAGTAAGGAAAAGTAAGACATCAACATCAGAATCCATAATGTTTATTTGTTTCTTGTTTTATGGGAACTGCAAGATGGACTTCAGCATCAAGATTGTGTTTAGTTCAACCCTTTAGCTGTGGGTTTTGGAGTACAAGGGAGTGAGAGAAGCTTTCTTAACAGGAAAAGGACAAATTAAGGATTTATTCTAACTATATACTTGTAGGTAAAGCATATGGTTTACCAAGCAGCATTAGTGTTTTGTGAGCTATAGATCTCCTGTGCGTATATTTTCAATTGTCCTAGTACTTCATCTAGGTACTTGGACACTTGTTTATACATAGAGCCTGTTACATTCCTAATAGTTGCTTTTCTTGCTCAGACCATTTATCTGTTAAGATATATTGGGCATCTGCAATTGCACATGTCTAACTTCAAAATCGGAGCTTGAACTTTGTAGTTTTGTGCATTATTAGTTTTATTGTATTTGTAACATGCTCCACTTTAATTATATATTGAACTAAATTGTCTTCAAAGGAAGCTTTTTTCTAATTGTATTGAAGTAGTGAAGAAACTTTTTGATGATTCTGGGAAAACAAAACTTTTTTGTTTCTTGAGTGTAAGTCTTTTTCCTTATATTGTCTCATAGACTTGTTTTGGTGGTATGTCCTATGATTTAATGTGCTTGCCATTACACAGAATTTAAATGAATCTGCATATTCAGTAAGATAATTTTTATCTCTACTGGTGAAGAGCCAACAGGACCATCCAGCTGCAATGCCACTTCACTGTTTTATTCAAATAATAAAGGACTGTGCAAGCTCAAAGATTCTGGACAATTATGTCCCTGTCCATAATTTATGTCCCTGCCCATGGCAGGGGGGTTGGAACTAGATGATCTTAAGTTCCTTTCCAACCCTAACTATTCTATGATTCTATGATTCTATAGATGAACATTCAAGACATGTATCTGAAACTTGCCAGAACCTGAAATTCCTCAGATTTTTTTTTTAAAGGTTTGTTTTTTTCTGATTTCTGGCCTATTTGAAATAACTCATCTTAATATGGTGTCTTTGTTCTGCTTCCTGGGAAAATGGGGACATCAAGCCAAAAAATTAAACCCCACAAAACCAAAAATCCCCCAAAGTTATGAAGAGTCAAGCCTCCAATTGCATTGATCTTAATGTGGAACACTAAAGTAATTTTTGTTTCAGGAGGACCTTCATTTTGAAAGGCCTGTTGAAAGAATGATACGCATTTCTCATCATTTCACTTTCGTCATTTCCACAGCTGAATTGAGCACATGTCTATAGTGACTTTTATCTTTATCCTTTGTGAGCATGTCTCAAAAAGGCACAAGGGGAAATAGAGCAGGAAACTGTTTGTTAATGTAAGGCTGAGCACTTTGACACAATTAAGAAATTTACCTTTTCAAGCCCTAGCCTCTCAAAAATTCACACTGAAGAAAAAATTTGTTCTTGTTTAGTACTTAACAGATGGTGCTGCCTTAGAGACTAGTACAGTTATGTCTTAAGAACTGTGTCAGAAGTACCACCATCTCATACTTACATATTAAAAAAAAAGTTAATCATTGAGGTTTGAGAGCAATCTCTTTATTTTTGCCATTGCAGTTTAACATATTATTGTTCCTAAAATATAAGCTGGATTCACTCTGCATGCTCTGCAAACCATACATATCTGTGCAATTCTTATGAGCTTATTATCCTTTTGAAATTGAATATCAAAGTGTATCACTTCCCCTTGATAACATGCATGCCTTCTTGCTGTGAATTTAAGCCCGTAAAGAAGGGAGGGGTGGGAGGGGGAAGATGTTTTTAAAATCTATGTTTCTTTCTCATTATCCTACTCTCAGTTAATTGGTAACAAATTAGACACATTTCCCCAAGTCACGTCTATTTTGTCCATGGTGGTACTTGAATGATCTCTCCCTGTCCTTATTTCAGCCCAAGAGCCTTTCGTTTTATTTAGTTTCTCTTTTCTACCTGAGGAGGGGAGTGATAGAGGGACTTTGATAGACACTTGTTGTCCAGCCAGGGTCAACTCATTGTAGACACTAATGGAAAAACATTCTTGTGCATTGAAGAAGTTCTGGGAACTATTTGGAAAAGAAATTGCAGATTGCTCTTATTCCTCTAAATGAGCCAAGTGGAATATAAAGTCTTTGCTCTGGCACAGGCCTTGAGGTTTGAAAATGTGAGGATGACGATGATTGCACACTGATCTTGTTAAGCTATTTCATATCAGGCAGGCTGAGACTGAATAAGATGAAAGAGCTTGAAAGGGAAGTCACAAAAGTTTGAAGAAGAAATAGGATACAAACTTTTAAGGTTAGTTGTTACAACTGTTTCCAGTCACTTGGACTAGATTTCTTCAACTATATTCTTCAATGGGCAACTATATGATTCACTGGATTAGATTTCTTCAACTATATGATTTAGCTGTACTAAATAGGAGAATAAATGGGCAAAATTCTGTGGGATGTCCAGTCACAGGAGGCCATGTCATATGAGATTATTAACCTCTTCTGGTTTTAAAAATCTATGGATTTGGTAATAAATTATCTATTCCTTGAAAAAAAGATGTACATTAAAACAGTTCCAAATATAGATTATTAAAAAGATAGATTTACTGTAGTGAGAGAACCTCAAACAGAACAAGAAATATGGGACCCCACACAAAAGGCAGGAAGAATTACTGTGGTGAAATGCCAGGCTTTTAAATTCATTTGAATTCATTGCAGTGGGGAGAAGAACATTTGGCCTGAAAGCCAGGTACAGGCTTTTTGCTGTTCTTCACCGGTCTGAACTAGATCCTGACTATAAAAAGTTGGTCAAAAAATCTGATTGTTTCAGAAGCTGAGCTGCCTGCACAGTTCTGCCAGGTTCATTACCTGGAATAAAATTTCCACGCAGCTGTGAAAATATCAGAAAGCTTCTCACTGTGCTGGTCAGTGATAAGATTTCACATTTCAGTTTAAAGTTATTTTGAATATTGACTATCATCATTACAGGTTAAACCTGTATTAACATATAAAGCCTTGGACGTAGAGTTTTACTGAAATGAAACATAAGTGATATAGGCTAAACTGAGACAAGCTAACAGTTGATGCCTATCTCTATCTGGGTACGTTATTTCTGGGCAAGAAACAGCTTCCATGTAACCAACACTTTTGTTGTAAAACATGAAATATTTCAACTACAGTGAAAGACGTTCTGGACAATCAACTGAAAACCGTGTTCATGTTTTCATATCTGTGTAAGTCAACCAGTTACATGAAAGATACAGTGCTGTTGGTGGTATGGTAAAGAACCCATTCATTTTTTTTTTTATCTGGTGGTGTTTCTATCTTTAGAATTAATCTTACAAGTCCAGTCCATTAAAAACCCCAACTTCTGCCAATGAGTATAAGCTTGCCACTAGCACTGCAATTGGTGCTGGTCTTACAGTAGTCATGGAGCCAGTCCAAATCCATGTATAAGAAAAAAGCAGTAAGTGCCTTTGTACCTTGGTGCAACTCTGTTCAAATTATCTTAGTCTACCTTTCTTGTTTCTATTTTAATATCAACATAAAGTTTTTTGTCCTCTTTCCTCTTTGTATTATGATATTTATAGAAGCATTATATTAGTTTAAATTGAGTTCGGAGAACTCTTGACTATATAATTTGCATCAGTTCCATGTCCAGTAAAACATACAACCTCCTTTTCTACCAGTCAGAAATCAACCACTTTGGCTTTTTATATCAGCCTCATTGGTGGAGGGTTTTTTCAGTTGGTTGAGAGTTTTGTTTTTGTTGTTTGGGTTTTTTGTTTGTTTGCTTGTTTTTTGGTTTTTGTTTTGTTTTTAATTGACATATCTGCTATGTGTGTTTAAAAAAAAAAAGAGCAAAAGAGCAGTTGTGACCACAACTCAATGATTCAGTCCTTTCAGACAGCATCTATACTCTGTTTAAAGGATGCATACTCTATTGAAGTCAATGTTAACCAGCTTTTTTACCCATCACACTTGTCCTGGTAATACATGGACTTAAAACTTTTGCTCAGATCTTTTCCTGAACTGGATTTCAGAAGATGCTTTCAATTTCAATACAAGTGACTTTGAAATAAAAGGCAACAGAATTTTTAGCCGACATCTTAGAAAAATTTCATAATAATAAAGTAAAAGCAAAAAACCTCAATCTGTCTCCCAACCTCCCCACCCCCCCCCCCCAAAAAAAAAAAGCCTGAGGAGCTAAACTGCCAGTACAGCACGATTTTAGCCCCAAATCCAAATAGAATTGTATTATCAGCTTGAACGTAGCTCTCAGCAGGGACTCAGACAGCAGACGGGATTGTATTATTCTGCCATTCCCCTATCCATCTGTTAAAGAAGTTCTGTTTGGAATCAAATGCTCTTCTTTTTAATTACTTTTTTTTAAGAATAATCTAATTTTTGAATACAACCAGTAGCACTTCATGTATGCACACCTTGCAAGTATTTAGGAAAAAGCTTCCTTTGTTTGTTTTCATCCAAGAAATTCATCTCCACTACCTTTATTTCTTTTAGAATTGAGTTTACGCCAATCCTAAATACCCATTTGAACATCTGTAACTATAGAATCTCCCCTGTTTTCCTCTATATTGTTTTTTGTCTGGTTTGGAATGCCTTCCCCCTTCAATGGGGTTTTCAAATAGTGTTTCTTTTCTTTTAGATATTGTCTCCTTCCTCTTTCCAGGAAACATGCTTGAATCTCTTTCATAGCTACAAGAAGGGAAAAGAGCAGAACTCCATTACTAAGACATGCGTTTCCCCCCTGCCTAATAAACAGTTCTTTACTCTAGGTGGTACTTGTGTTGTTATCTATTTTTGAAAACTTGTCTATCTTGTATAAAGCATGAAAATAATGGTCCAAGAAGGGATTTTATACCAGCAAAGTGCTTGTAAGGTATATTCATTTATATCGGTTAATACTGCTTCTAGTGCTGTATATGTCTCCCAAATGAAATAAAACTCAGCAAGAAAAGGGCATAACTGAACCTACATACTTCCCAGCATAACTGAACCTGTGCGAGAGATTTCAGATGGTATGTATACACTGGTAAGAAATTGCTGCTCATCATACTTCTGTGGTACACACAGAAGAGTGTAGGTTTAGCTTTATTGTCCTGGCAGTTTGGAATTTTTTCTGGAACTAGAGGTAATGAAAAAGGTATCTGTGGAAGAGAGTAGGAGGTATTGACAAAGACAATTTATTAGATGACTTTCCCCATAGATATTGTTACCATCTTACTGAAAAGTTAAAAAAATGTCAAAAGATAAAAAGCAGTGACCAACAGAAACTGGCAGAGCAAATCTCACCTTAGGAAATAATGAAAAGACAGCCTTAGAAAACTATTTTTTTTTAAGTATATTATTATTTAATTCAGGTTTTATAAACTACTGCAAAAATGCAATATGGATGTTGTATAGCATATGAGAGCCAAGTGGGTTTTTGCATTGTTTCGAAAAGCTCTGTGTGTAAGAAAATTCAGAGCAGCTTGGTGTGTTAATGGAGAATTTAAGAATAATCTTGTGACTTGGTCATGCAAGCAAAAACTGAAGCAAAACAGTAAATATGTGAATGTTACAGCCAGATTGCCTGTAAATATCTCTTTTTAATTGGGATCTATTTTAGAGTTTCTGGTACAAAACCGGGGTAATCAGGGTAAGAAGTTTCTGAGGGTTTCTGATATATTGTGCCTGAAAATACCTGCTTTGGGTTTTGATGTGCTTCCCAAAAAATGAATGCGTGAAGATAATGAGTTCCTGAAAATGTCCTAGTTATGTTAGCATTAACATTGTTTGATCAGAAACCTCACAGAGAGAATCTCCTCCCTCTCCAAGTTTTATCAACTGGATCTATGGAAAATGTTTAAGATACACATACTTAAATGGCTTTATAAGAAAGCAGCTGGGCTGTAGTTTGGCATTACTGGATTTGTATGTTTAGAGTCTCTTTGAAAGGAGACTGTCAAAGAGAATCATAGAATGGTTAGGGTTGGAAAGGACCTTAAGATCCCATGGGCAGGTCTGCCTCACACCAGGCCATGTCACCCAAGGCTCTGTCAAACCTGGCCTTGGACACTGCCAGGGGTGGGACAGCCACAGCTTCTCTGGTCAAACTGATCCAGTGCCTCGCCATCCTCACAGCCTCAGAGTAAAGAAGATAGGGTGGAGTTTATTTGTTAACGATGGAGGAGTGCAGAATCACTTTCAGGAGTGACAAGGTGAGAGTTCTGCATTTCCATCATCTAAGTAAGATTGTGCCGATTCTTCAGAACTGTCTTCTGATAATCTACTTTAAATTTTTAACTGATCTAAAATTAACTAAATGATGTCAAAAACAGCCTCTAAGAGATAAACAGAGAACCCAGTGCCTTTCATAGACCCAGACCACCATAGTGGGGAGGAAGTGCTGTGCCATCACAGCAGATTCCACAGTATTGGAAATAATCTGAGAAGAGATTCAGAGCGGCCCTGCGGAGAAGGACTTGGGGGTGTTGGTCAATGAGAAAATTAACATGCTACAGTGTGCGCTCGCAGCCCAGAAAGCCAACCGTATCCTGGGCTGCACCAAAAGCAACGTGACCAGCAGGTCGAAGGAGGTGATCCTGCCCCTCTACTCTGCTCTCGTGAGACCTCACTTGGAGTATTGTGTGCAGTTCTGGTGTCCTCAACATAAAAAGGACATGGAACTGCTGGAACAAGTCCAGAGGAGGGCCACGAGGATGATCAGGGGACTGGAGCACCTTCCATATGAAGATAGGCTGAGAAAGTTGGAGCTGTTCAGCCTGGAGAAGAGAAGGCTGCTTAGGGGGCTTATAAGGATTCTGGGGAGGGGCTCTTCATTAGGGACTGTAGTGATAGGACAAGGGGTAACGGGTTAAAATTTAAACAGGGGAAGTTTAGATTGGATATAAAGAAGAAGTTCTTTCCTGTTAGGGTGGTGAGACACTGGAATGGGTTGCCCAGGGAAGCTGTGAATGCTTGATGCCTGGCAGTGTTCAAGGCCAGGTTGGACAGAGCCTTGGGTGGGATGGTTTAGTGTGAAGTGTCCCTGCCCATGCCAGGGGGGTTGGAACTAGATGATCTTGAGGTCCTTTCCAACCCTAACTATTCTATGACTCTATGATTCTATGAAAATGAGAGTCTCTTGGAAGCTATGGTTCAAGAGTCTGTGTTTGGATACAGACCTGCCACTACTGATATTTTTATCCTAGTGCTTTTAGCTCATAAATAGATGTGACCTGTACTGAGGAAGTCTACCAGCATTACCTTCCATCCTTGTGCAGTTGCGTTTCAGTCTTGGCACCCACAGTACCCCTGCTTCAGATTAAAAGATGGTGACTGATGCTTTCTGGGTTGTGTTTTTTTCTTTCCCTTCTTCAGATCCAGAAATAAAGAGCGCAACTTCCATTTCCTAGAAGAAAATTAATTCCTTATTGCTTATTTTACTGATGAAGTTAGTTTTGTGTCTGCAGATATGGTAGATGCATGTATGTGCTCTCTACTGAGTTAACTTTTAAGTGATGTTTTCCAGTACAAAACAGTCTTACTATTTTTACAATAAGTAAACTAATATGTGATATAGCTGTCAAACTAAATTTCCCTTCACCTAAAGATTAAAGGGAAAAGGACTATGTAACTAATATAAACCTAATATAGTTTGCTTTTTTTACTGTGAAATATATAGACCACAAAATGTATGTGACTTCAGCAAGCACCTACAGATTTTTAATCAAATGTAGCCAAGTTAAGCATGTTGTATCTGGGATTATATCTCTTCACAACTGAAATTATCTATCTATTCTTGTGACATCAAGACCAGGAACCTCATTTATTCTTTAATCTTTCCCACAAGCAAGATAATAATTGGAAGTTGACAAAATTCATGCTCAGGTTGGGAGATATTGATTTCTGTTTGTCTTGCATCTTAACATTTAGGATGTGACTGTCATGTATACTAAAACATGAAATTTACTGTCTTCATAAAAGTTTTACTAAATCAGCCACCAAAGGAAGGAGTTATTGGCAGCTTTTTCATTATGAAGCATAGGGTAAATCACCTGATCATTATTGTATTTAGAGGTTCTGTGGTGACTTGCTTGTACATCAATAAATACTAGGTCACTTATGCATTCTGAGTAAAACCATTCTTGTTTTTCAGTAATTACAAATTTATTTCTTCTTGCTTATTGGCACAAAATACTACAAGAACTTGTTCTTTCCATATGAATATTTCTATCTGTTCATAACCAGAACAGTGCAATTTTGTCAAAGAGCAATGTAGTAATAAAGGGCGGGGTTATTTTGAAATATCTCACCGAGAACAAATACCCTGATAAAAAGCGCAGGCAGTAACACCCACTCTCATGTGTTTGAAACAGCTGAATGTTTTTTAACTTACCAGTGACTGAGTTAAACCAAAAAGGACCATTGCAAGAAGAGAAACAATTTGATTTCAAGTCTGTCAGCATTTTCATTATTCATTTGGAATATTAAAACACTAAATTCACATCCTCTCCTCAGCCCCCAAACTGTGGTCTGTTTTCTAACTTTGATATTATGACTGGTTTTGCAGCTACTTAAAAATAGGAGCTTGGAATTTTTGTGATATTTAGCATCAGTCTCTTTAAAACATGATTGTTGAGGAAACAGTAAGTAAATTGTGAGTTTTAGTCGGGAGAGAGGTACAAAAACTTTCAAAAATATGTGCAGTCTACTTACTTTTGAAGCAAGGGATACCTGAACAGCTCAGTGAATGTAAGCTTGTGATCTTGTTATTAGGATCCTTCAGTTTAATTAACACATGATGTGTCTTAATAAATGTTCACTGGAATCTGTATGAAGAAGACGACAGTTTAGGAGCTGTTAGCAGAAATATATCATTAACACACAAGATTCCGCCTCCCCCCCCCCCCCGCCCCCCTTAAATTTAAGTTAATATTCTATTGCTTTCATGAGTGAAATTTTTAACTATTGGGTAGAAAATGTTTAGCCTGATTGTTCAAGCAGCTGCAATTAGAGGTATACTTGATCAGAAGCCTTACTGTGTTTATAAAATTAGGGTTTTTTTTTTTCTACCTGATATAGTGGAACCAAGAAATCTGTAGCATTATCACTTGATGTGTTCAGTTAAAATTATTGAATTACATATGACAATAAATGTTACATGGAAGCTAACTTTATTTTAATTGGATACTCAGAGCTGTGGAATACGAAATGGAGTGATTACATTTCATTTTTTAATAAAATTTGTTTAGAGACACCAGCTTGCCTGTTAGGATGGAATTTGCTCTTCACTGAGCAAATGGTAATTGATTGTGTGGAGTGCAGAAAGGAAAAGATTTAAAATACTGCATAAGTTTTGTTAGCTCAGAAATAAGCATGTAAAATGATAAAAGCCCTCTTATCCAAACACCTCTGTTCCCTGCATCACTTCAAGGGAAAGTTAAATTGATTGCAACCCACAGAGTTCATAAGGAGATTAGAAGGAAAGAAGTGCAGAGACTAAGTTGGGTCTGTGATGAATATGCTATGTGGGTTCATACCTTAAGGTCTGTTGCTACCTACCTGGTAGCATTTTCCATGTCAGACATACTTATGGAGGATCCTGTACCTTCCTCTTATCAAAAAGCCTAGTAGGTAGGACAAACAGCTATGTTGGACTGATAACCTCTGCTTCAGCCTGTGGCTAGCAATAGCTTCTTCTGAAAAGCAACTATGAAGTGATTTTCCCACTGGTGCAATTAACCAAAGAGCCCTTTGTCCTTTCTTTGCCCTAAGACATAGTGTCTGTTTTGGTTTGTTTTTTTTTTTTGCTTGCTTTATGACCCAATAAACGCTTGAGTATTTAAACAAAGAGAATAAACAATCCCTAGGAGAAATTCTTTATATGTGGTAGACATGTTCTTCTGCATAGTATAGGAGTTTTAGATCTTTACCTGGCTGGGTACACTTCAGAATCTTTCAGCAGCCTTGCTTATAGCTTTGTAATTACTAATGTGAAACTTTTCAATTTGGTCTTTGCTCATAGCTACGGAAAGGGCTTCTGTCATTTATCCATGGGGAAAAAATAATCTTGTTTCTTGATTTTTATGTAGATTAAATTTTTTAAATTATGAGTAGAGATTTGATTAAGAGTTGAGTGCGTTTTTTTGTGTGTGATTTCAGGAAAACAGATATTATGATTATTCACCTGAACCCTTTTCTGTCTTATTCTTCAGAAGCCTGCCTAATTCAAATTGCAGTATGATTCTATTGTTGTTGGTAATGTAATCTGTGGTAGAGGTAGTGCTGCTTTAGCTTAGTAGGCAACTCTCTGGACTTTAAAGGCTAGCTTGACCTCTTGCTTTGTGACCTGTGTAAGGGGAGCTGTGCCACCCCAAGAAGAGCTCTTGCGAGATTTAGTGCTTCAGTCCCTGCCAGAAAGAATTGCTTTGCATTGTGCTCTGCCATGGTGCATATTTCCCACATCTTTCTGCACCTCTAAACAGAACTTGTATGTCCTAAATATTAGAATTAACTTGCACATAATTAACAATGGGAATATTCACACTGTAGACACTCCTTTTCCTGTTGCAATCCGACATCACATTTACTGAATGCAACCTTATGAGAGACAAGGGGTAAAAATCCCTTTGCTTTTGTTTTCCTGCATTATTGCTTTAGGCCTTGTAGTAATCTGGATCTTCCAATGGCACAGGATCCTACAAAGGACACTGAATTCTTACACCCATTGTATTTCCTCCATGTATTAATCAGCCTAATCCTGCTTCTTGTGCCAGCAACAAAGTAAAAAACAATAAATCTTACAGAAGTTTGTGTTCATCACATTTTCTAGGCTATATATTTTTTTTAAAGACATTAGTTTGTGTGCTTTCTGAGGTTGGAAAAACATAATAGATCAACTATTACATCCTACAAACCAAGCTTACGAATTCCATAAATCCCAGCACAGAAGTTCTTGTACTTTGGTTTCAGCAATTGATGAAGTTCTGTATGGCCCTATGCGTTTTACTTTGGATTCACGACTTTTGTCTTTTTTTTTTTTTTTTTTCCCAGTAATTGGAAGTGAACCAGTGAAAAAGTTACTGAGAGGAGGTTAAAAAAGAAAAAAAAAAAAGACTTTGGACATGTGAGAGTAAAGTGAATATGTTCTTGTGTACTTTTGTTACACCTCTCTGTAGTTTCACTTCTCTGTAGTTTGAGGTTATAGAACATTCTCCAAAACTGGTTTATGATGGTTTCCTACTGTTTTTTGTGATACTGTCTTGATTGCTGACAAAAATTAAGTATCTTTTCTTACGTACCTTCATTTGTTTTGAAACCCAAACATTTTTGGCAATATGGCAAGTTATATTCTTGCTACATACGCTTATGTCCTCTTTTGTGTCTTGCTCTATCTAGACTGGTAATACCCTGAAAATACAAGTTCTTCACAAAAGCTAAAATGTAATTATTAAAATAATTAAGCAGAATTCCTCATTTTCACATTACTCCTCAGAGAACTCTTTTGTCCCTTGGGATTCACAAGGTGATGTGGAGCATGGGGATGTTTTGAGGGTCATACTCATTCAGACAGTTTAAAGGTTTCATGCCACAACTACACTATACCACTGAACAGTTTTGTGTGTGAAGTCTCGTGTTTTCACAACTTTTTTTGTCTTGACTTACTTCTGCTCTCACTGAAATTACTGACAAGTTTAAAATTAGGGTGAAGCAGTTCTGAAAATCCTTTTTTTTTTTAATCCAAATACTATTTTTTTCAAGAAATTAATTTATCATAAATGTTT
>NC_088885.1:62814925-62817425 GCF_037157495.1 Lathamus discolor | reverse complement strand
ATCCAGTATCTGAAGGGGGGCTATAGGGATGCTGGGGAGGGTCTGTTTATTAGGGACTGTAGTCATAGGACAAGGGGTAACGGGTTCAAACATAAACAGGGGAAGTTTAGATTGGATACAAGGAAGAAGTTCTTTACTGTTAGGGTGGTGAGGCACTGGAATAGGTTGCCCAAGGAAGTTGTGAATGCTCCATGCCTGACAGTGTTCAAGGCCAGGCTGGACAGAGTCTTGGGTGACATGGTTTAGTGTGAAGTGTCCCTGCCCATGCCAGGGGGGTTGGAACTTGATGATCTTAAGGTCCTTTCCAACCCTAACTGTTCTATGATTCTACTGTACAACCACAAAGAACACATCTGCGTCACGAGGAATTACACTGCAGAAAACAAGGGCTGGCTGGGCTGAACTGGGTAAGCTCAAACTGGGAAGCTTCCTGAATGGGACGGTAAAAGGTGGCATTAGCTTAGCTGCAATGCCAGGTCCATCACCATGGGCGGAGTGCACACTTCTGCATACTGTGCCCCAGGAGGTGACCCAGCAACACTGGGACAAAAGGTGCTTCCCTGCACAACATTAGCAAATGAGGTCTCCAAGCTGGTAAGTAGAACTTTTTGCAGCTTGTACCGTCAGCAGTGGAGAGCTAGGCCCCAGACAATGATCTTTGCTTGGTTATTCATAGCTTAGGCACACAGGGATTTTTCCCTGCTGAAGCAGCCTTGCTTGTTAGTGTGTAATAGTGATGTCTTCCCAGCCTACATGAACTATTTGAGGAAAGAGTGCAAGAAAAGCCATAATGAAAAACATTGCAAAATCCTACTGCTGATGTTTTTTCCCTTCTGAATTCTAGCAAATTAATTATGTTCTTAATATTTGGGTTTGATGTTTCATCATATAGATAGCTATATTTTGGTCTTCTTTCATATCTGTGTACAAGAAACTGCAAGTGAAAAAAATAACTTGCAAACATTAAAACTCCAGGAAACTAATGAAAGATAAAAAGAAAAACATTAATTAAGACTGACCTATTTATAGAATTTTCTGTAAAATAATACTGAAATTAAATGTTTGATTCCAGCTCTTCAAAGTGAGAGCTGGAATTCAGCTGAAATAAAAATTGATTGGAGCCCCTGTTACTTTTACCAAAAAGTGAATTGAGCAATATAGGGTGTGATTAATATTCTTACTAAGTACTTTTTGTATGAAAAAAAAGAAAAAAAGGAATATGACTGTCTACTTTAGCTAACAATCATCTTGGAAAATCATGCCTTAAAAATATTTTGTATGATTTCAGTTTTAACCCAACTACATCTGAAATAAACTGCAGATAAATATCTTGGGATCTGTTTCCAAAGCTGCTGAAGTTTGCCTAATAGAATGAAAGATAATTAAGACTTCACCATATTGCCTTGTGGTGCTTGGGATGTGCTCATGGCGATCTCAAAACTGAGTCTGAGTTTTATTTATATACGAATGCTCTTCTATTCATCTGGGATTTGTAAAAGTCCCTTTGGACTTTCTTACCTTGGTAGACCTATTGCAACAACTTTCAGCATTATTAGACCATGAAACCTTTTGAGCACAACTGTCAATGATGTCCATCAAGGTATGATTTGGAGAAGTAATTTTGATGTGATTCCTGTGAATTAGCTAAAAGAGAATAGAATAAATTGCAAAAGTAACAGTTACCCATAGGGACTTACATTGCACCTTTTAATTCTGTCAGCATATTGTCCAGAATAAATACTGTAGCAGGACTTAAACTCTTTTCCTGTGTGCTTGCACAGGACTCCTCAGGTTAATTTTGGCAAGCACAACAAATTCCCATGTTTCCAATTTTCAAATAACTGTTCCTATAACTGACTTCCTATGTAAAAGTGTATTATATGTACCTTGCAAGGAAAAAAACATGTACCTTTATTTAAAAATAATATTGGACATAGGATAAGCAACTGTTTAGATCATGATAAATCATCCAAGAGCTAAACTAGCAATCAAAATTCAGAAAATGTAGTATTTTTAATTTACATAAAAATGTTTTAAAAGGCTGTTCTTCATATTCAAGTTCGCATAAATGTGCGATCTGTTAACATTTTAGCCTTAAAGTGCAAACCTGAGTCCTTACACTTTAGACATAGTAGCATCTTGGTAATTAAATTGCAGTACAATTATATCAATGAGGTCTTGATATCCGAGACAAGGAGAAGGAGGATACACATAGAGGATACACACGTGGCTGTGGATAGGATGTGAACTGCTACCAGCCCTTGGTCTCCCTGGGGCCAGAGCATATTAAGGTTCAAATTTTACTTTAACCAAATGACTGAAATAACTTCAGCCTGGAGATTTCATGCTGTCACAGCCTGAATGAGGTTTCATCCCATGCTGTGATAGTTCAGCCCATTCCTTTACATCTAATGGTCATCTGGTGTCCAATTTCTCTCCTTACCCTTCTTTTTTTATTTTACCTTGACCAGAAGACTGAAGAGAACTGAGGTGTATTAAT
>NC_088885.1:62744925-62809925 GCF_037157495.1 Lathamus discolor | reverse complement strand
GCCTGTAAAGAATATGCTTCTCTGTAGTACATACAGAAAAAACAAAATATTGTTTAGACCCAGTTTTCTTCTTTAGCAAGAGCCAGCAAATTTCCTTTCAGTTCAGGTGCTTAAAAATCCTATGCATCTGAGCTTCCATTACTATGGTTGAATTTGTGTCCAAGTATATTTACTGAAATTCCTTTGGTCTCCTCATTGGAGTTGTAGGTCCTTCCTAACATTAATGTATGCATTTGGCAGCACAGATTTGATGTGTGGGAGCAGATAGTTATCCCAGTTTCAAAATTAGGTGTGTGGGCCCATCAGTGATTTGCCCCAGGGCAAAGGAAAGTCTGCGGAAAAAAGGGAAAGTCAACCTCCATCCAAAAAGTCCCAGACCAGAGTAGTTTAATAGAGAGGCCAAGGCATGGGATCTTCTTTCTTCTTACTCAGTAACTTAATTACTTTTGCTTCTACTGAATTTAATTTGCCATTTCTTGTGCTGGTGTGAGCTTGAAGCCTGGGAGGTGCTGATTGCTGCAAATTGGGGCTAGCCCTAGTCCTTGTACTGTATTGCCAGTCTGTTTTTCTAATAACCAGATTTCTGCTTTCAGCCAAGTCACAGTTACTGCCCCTAGTCATAATTTCAGAGATTACATGAAGTCATGGTAAGTCTTCTCATGTAATTTGGAATTTAGCATGGAAAATTTTGGAATTATGACTGTGGCTATATGGTGTTCATTTAAGTTTCCAGTACTTCTGAAGACGAGTATGTTTTTTTTATTCTGGTAGCCATTAAGAACTATAATCCTTTACCTACATCTTTCAAGCTACTGCCAGGACACTTACGAAAACATTTCTAAATGACTGGAGGAGTCAACTGCTGGCAGCTTTACATTTAGGTCCCTCAGACTGCTTGTCTGAAGTTAGATAACATCCAGATAACAAAATATTGTTGTGGATTTTGTTTTTGTTGTTGTTGATGTTTTTTGTTTTGTTTGTTTTGTTTTGTTTTGTTTTTTTAAATAGGAAAGAAATTGGTATTGCCTAAGTACCTGGGTTTTAAAATTCATAAAATAAGTTTCTCAATCCCTGTAGAAGGGCAGTTACAATTCAGTAGTGGTTTTCCTTGGTAAATATTATAATGGATGTTCTCAGTCAACAATGTTACTGAAATACACATTTAAGAATGCAAAGCATCTATGTGAATGTATTTGTATGTGGGAGGTGAAGCTTTCATATATAAATAATTTATTTTCTATAATCTAATAAGTATTTTCTGCGAACGGAGAACAGGTTCGATGTTAAATAGTTTTAAAAGAGTTTAGCGTAGACAGGTTTTACTAAAACAGGCAATCTGTATGTTTTTGTGCTTTTTTTTAATTATGGCCCCAAAATTTTTTTACTGTGAATTTAATGCTTTGCAAACTGTTGCCACTAAGAGGAAAATAAGGTCCTCTTCCAGTACATGCATACATACACTTGCAAAATGCAGTGCTTGCACTGCCAAGTTTCATTCTTAACATATAACAACATAAATACTGCTCTCTTCACCCCTATCATTGTGTTATAATTACGTTAGCCTATGTGGTGCAAATAGTGTTTCCAATAACAGCAAAAGAAATTTAGAAATAATAAAGCTGTCAGTGTTAACAGTGATTCTTGACAAGACTCATGTAAACCTAACTAAAAATGGAAAAAGGTTCACTTGTCAAAAAAGAGAATAATGCAAAGTTTCAGGTTTTCTATTTACCCTGTCAGATTTGTTTCTTACAATGAATTTAATGATTTTTTAAAGAGAGACAGTTGTTCTCCTTCACCCTTTCTCTTTTCCTCCCACACTTCCAATCCTGAGGCCAAAAATGGCCTTTAAAATCAATTGAAGGAAACTGTTCCTCACTGTAAAGAACTTTCAGTTCTCTTTATGGTTTAAAAATTAAGACTTTTTTCTATGTATTTAATACAAAAATTGGAGCACTGCTATTACTTGCAAAGCTTGAAAGAAAAGCATGCTTCAGTGAATTTTATATAACACACCAGTTCTTCCAGGCTTGGAAGTAATGGTAGTAGTCCGATTTTGTTTTAAATACATAAAAAGCCTCTGATTCAATGAAGGAGAATCTCAATACTTGACTGGTTTCTAAACAGGTATTTTGAGCCTTAAATGACTTAACATTAGGTTTGCTGTTGAACTCAATAATCTTACAAGTCTCAATGGCTCAGTGTCTGTCTGGAGACCAGTAATGAGTGGTGTCCCTCAGGCATTGATGTTGGGACCAGTCTTGTTCAACATCTTTGTTGCTGACATGGACAGTGGGATTGAGTGCGCCCTCAGCAAGTTTGCCGATGACGCCAAGCTGCGTGGTTCGGTTGATACGCTGGCGGGAAGGAATGCCATACAGAGGGATATTGACACGCTTGTGAGGTGGACGGATGCCAACTTCATGAAGTTTAACCATTTCAAGTGCAAGGTTCTAGCAATCCCAGACACAGCTACAGGCTGGGCAGAGAAGAGATTCAGAGCGGCCCTGCGGAGAAGGACTTGGGGGTGTTGGTCGATGAGAAAATGAACATGAGCCGGCTTCAGTGTGCGCTCGCAGCCCAGAAAGCCAACCGTATCCTGGGCTGCATCAAAAGGAGCGTGACCAGCAGGTCGAAGGAGGTGATCCTGCCCCTCTACTCTGCTCTCGTGAGACCTCACTTGGAGTATTGTGTGCAGTTCTGGTGTCCTCAACATAAAAAGGACATGGAACTGTTGGAACAAGTCCAGAGGAGGGCCACGAGGATGATCAGGGGACTGGAGCACCTCCCGTATGAAGACAGGCTGAGGAAGTTGGGGCTGTTCAGCCTGGAGAAGAGAAGGCTGTGTGGAGACCTCAAAGCAGCCTTCCAGTATCTGAAGGGGGCCTATAGGGATTCTAGGGAGGGACTCTTCACTAGGGACTGTAGTGATAGGACGAAGGGTAACGGGTTCAAACTTAAACAGGGGAAATTTAGATTGGATATAAGGAAGTTCTTTCCTGTTAGGGTGGTGAGACAGTGGAATGGGTTGCCCAGGGAAGTTCTGAATGCTCCATCCCTGGCATTGTTCAAGGACAGAGCCTTGGGTGACGTGGTTTAGTGTGAGGTGTCCCTGCCCATGGCAGGGGGTTTGGAACTAGATGATCTTAAGGTCCTTTCCAACCCTAACTATTCTAGCATTCTATGAAATGCTTCTATGATTCTATGTGCATTGTATATGAGGTCTGAATTTTGAATTACTGTGAACTGATATACTCTCTGTGATTTCTGTTGTGCTGTCTGAGAGTATGATAGCACAGCACTTGACACTAAATATCTAGCACATGGATTCAGGATCTCCTTTGCTTTAAGCATCAATACAGTTCTGTTTGTCTTCACTAAGGAAAATATCTGGGCGACTATATAAAGACCATTTAAAACAATTGCTTTTCCTCTTTTTATGCCTAACTGTGTATTTTGCAAGAAGTTGCATAGGTTTTAATGATCTCTGTAGGATAGCTCACAAGAATTAAAAGTAGCAGAACATGAAATTTTTCATAGTTGAAAATATGTTACTGATTATACCAATTAGTTTCAAAATCTTCAAAGATATAAAAGGAATATTTTCGTGAAGAATTTTTTTGAAGGCAAAACGTGCTACATATGGAAGGTCTGTGCAGACCCAAAATAGTGTTTTGAACATCTCAGTGCATTTAATATTGTTAAAAACTATTTCAGCATGAGGAATATGTGTTAAAAGATATTATAAAATTAATTTGGAAGCCAGTCAGTGTTTGATTGTAACTGTTTTTTTTTTGTTGTTGTTGTTGTTGTTTTGGGTTTTATTTTTTCAACTATAAGAATATAATAGCAACCTGGAAGGTTATCTGATATTCCCCGATAACACAGCAAAATTGTTGATAAAATTAAGTAACAAGTAGACAAAACATGAACTGTACATTGAAATTGATATCACTTGGCTTATGGAATATGTTGGATATGCTCCAGTGGTCCCTGAATTTAATTTTTTATTTGCCTTCTGTTATATTTTCTTGATAGTTTAATTTTAAATGCCTGCGAATATGTGAGATTGTGGTGAAATATTTTTGGGAGGACAAAAATCTAATCTAAGAGTAAAACCGTATCAATAAAATGAAGAAAACATACTGTGCTTTTAAACCATGAAGGCTGTAATGTGCACTAATAGAGTCACAGAGGTTTAAGGTAAAGATGATCTGATGTCTGGAAAAAAAATGTACCAGAAAACTTTCTCGTACAGATAAAATGTATGTTCTGGACCCACTATTTCTTCTGCACTTGTTCATGACCTCACTAACACCTGAAGTAGAAGATTTGAACCGTACTGGACCCTTTTTATCAAAGGTAACTTAAAAGTTTTCAGTGGAATAAAAATGTAAGATTAACACCAAATTCTGAACAGCTTATATTGGATTGCAGTATATTTCCCTGAGGATGCAACTTATGGCTTTTGACACAAATTGTGCCAACACGAGTGTGTGGTACATGTTCTGTGGGAATATCTCAAGAAGAGCCACTATTAAATAATTTTAAAACTTGGAGTAAGGCTGTTTTATGATGAGCTGTTGGATGGAGTTTTGAGTCAGCAGCAACTTGATTTAATATTACTTGATCCTATGAAATTTTCATAGATTTTTAAGATGAGGGCAGCAGAGGGGGCAGCCTCATTATTTCTCCTTGCAACATTCATTGAAACATAGATGCATTTTGGAGTTGTGGGTTAATTGTTTGGCTTAAAGTGTAATTTATTTTTCAATGCTGAATTAGCAATACTTAGGCATATTATTCATGCTTTAGTAGAGAAAGCAGATTAGTTAAACTCCAAGAATTGAATTCTTAAAGGTTACTTTTTGAAAACAAATGCGTATGAGAGAGAAGGCTAACTATAACAAGACATAGGTTGTCATTACATGAATTAAGCATCTGTTTGGATTAGTCTTGAAATTATTGACGTTAGACCATGATTGCAGGGATATTTTGCTATGCTGTTTGATAGTCACTGTGCTCAGACTGCTTTTCTCCTTCTTTCTCTTCCTGAAACCACTTGCAGTTCATTTCTCAGTGCCACACCTGTGTCCCAGAATGGGAACATCACCAACATAAAAATTAGGAAAGTTTGGGTTCGCAGCTCCTTCTCCACTGAAGCACACAAACAGACACATGGCCTGAATAAATAGACTAGTGAGAGATCTAGTTCTAATTATGCTTGCTTTTGTGAGCATGAGGAACTGGGCTACAATTCCCCAGGTAAACTATGCAATTACTCCCTCTACTTAAGCAGATGAATAAATTTATTAATATCTATTGGAAGTATATACAGGCTTAAAGACAGATGTATGCAATAAAGTACCTGTTGGAATTTGGAGATATTAACCCATCATAGCACTACAAATTATGACAGAGCAGAAGATTACAAATAGAGGACATCCATCCCTGGCAGTGTTCAAGGCCAGGTTGGACAGAGTCTTGAGTGACGTGGTTTAGTGTGTGGTGTCACTGCCCATGGCAGGGGGGCTGGAACTAGATGATCTTAAGGCCCTTTTCAACCCTAACTATTCTGATTCTATGATGCTACGATATCACAGGAGTAAGTCATAAACTTGCATTACAACAGTTTCAAATGGGAATCATGGAATATGTCTGGTTACCAAGACACTGAACTCTCACAGAAACTGGTGGTCTTTTATTTATTGTAAGGTAACAGTTTGGTTTACTGTGACCAGAGTAAGATTTTTTTTCATGTGAGGGCTTGTGGTCAAAATAAATGCTTAAAGGTCATTTATGTAACAGGACCATGTAGAGCAGAGGTCTTGCAGTGGACTGTCTCTAGCACCATTGTGCTGAAGAATCAGATGACTTGCATGACTCTGACATTAAGCAATAAGTTCCTGTGAGTTTCCAGGACAGCTAACACAAATTAACTCATGTCCTTTGGAAGTCATGGCTAGTCAACATTACCCTGCAGTTTCTTTGTCTTTCTGTCATCTCCTTCCCTTGATGTTGTTCCATCAGAAAGTGCCATTACCCTTTATTACATAGGGCACCATTTGTGAGCAGAGAGTTTTCTAATGCTTTTTGTGAATTCAAAGGAATTCCACTGTAACAAGGTTTCTATTGAATGGTAGATGCTGAAATTAACTTTGGAAGAAGCTTGAGGATCCCAAAATACAACTTTTTTATTGTATAATGGGATGACTTAATATATTAATGGCTTCTTTGAATTGTGCCTGCAGTATGATTTGCAATAATTAATTGCTTATATTGAAATTACTGAGAAAATTGTAATATATTTATAATATGCTGCTGGTTGGAAAAATCATACCTGTACTTTTCTGCTTGGAATATAATAGTAATGAATATAAATTTTTACTGGAGATAATGAACTAACAGCTGGAAGGCCTGGATGCTTGTTGTCTTTTGTCATATGCTTCTTTTGTATTTAACACGTGGAATGTCATCAGAATATCATATCAATATTTTTGTTACACAGCAGCTGACTTGTAGTCAGCAAGTTCTTCTGAGGTTTCATACTCATGCTTACATTCTCACTGTATCTTGTGCATTTGCTGTATCTAGAGCACAGCTGTGAATTGAAACTGTACCTGAAAAAGCAGGCATTGAACTAAGGAAGAGAGAAAAACTTCCTTTGTATTTATGTGTTTTTTCATGTTGGGACTCAGGTAAGTTACTTCTAGAAAGGTTCATAGTAAAGAATTCCTTTAACAGCAAGTAGGTGAGCTAAGGAGGCATGTCTTAACTGCTCTTTAGACTTCTCTTTAAGTTGAGGAAAATGCAGTGTTTCTCAGAAATAGCTTGTCTCCTGTATGGGGCAAAGCTAAAGTGCTAGCTGTTCCTGTATTAAGATTTCATTTGTTGTTAAGGTAGTGTTTCTTATAAAATCACCCAGCTGTAAGGATGTTCTCACTGCTAAGCTATCATTTTACTTCCGAAGCCTGACATACTCTGCTCATCCTGGCTCACTCTTAGAAGAGTAAGAGCAGAATCACCGAATACCAGCACACCAGCATCCTTTTTCTTTTTTCTTTTCCTTTTTTTTTTTTTTTTTTTTTTAAGAACCAGGCCTTTAGCCCTCTTTTCACTTTGCTTCCATTAGTAGCAAATCCCCCTTGTCCTTTTTAATTTTTAATTACCATTGTCTGTTCACCTTTGTTTTACCCATGACATCTTCAATTTAAACAGTATCAGAGAGGTTGATGTGAACAGTTTTCTTTTCAGCTTAAGTGACTGCAGCTCGTTTAGTTGTTAATTATGCAGGGAGGTTTGCATGGCTGCGGCTGGTAATTTGAATATGCTCCCAATGTCAGGTCTGTGTCTGGATGGCTGAGCTTGTAAAAGGATTATGATGTATATATGGTTCACAGCTAAGAGGGCTAATGAAAGTACCTCATTTAATCAAACACAATTAATTAAATGAACTTATGATATTAACCCATCTTTTCGTGCATGTATAATTTATATTAATTGATCTGCTGCATTGAAGTTGACCAATCAGGTAGGCTGCTGACAGCCTAAGGAAGAAGGAAGTACCATTAGCATTAGTTTGATGCAAACTATAATTGATGGGTCAGTGTGTTTTACGGATGTAGCAAAAGCTTTGTTAATTGTCATAAGAAGTTCAAATTGATTGTGTCTGCATTAGTACATAAATTTAAATTGATTAATGTTTTGTTCTAAAATTAATGTCTATACTGCATGGGTGATACAATGCTTTATTTATTGGATTCATTAATGCAGTCTCGGGAAAAATAGTGTTGAAGTTAGGTAAGCGGGAGTAGATCGTTAAAGATGAGTTCAGTGGAGCCATGTGGGAGACAGCATTCCCTCACAGAGCCTGAGCCCGCTGCACTGAAATGGCTGAGTGTGAAACACTGTCCTGAGACCGTGGAGGCTGATATTTAATTAAAGCTTTTTTAAAGACATTATTAATATGAAGAGAAAAAGATTAAAAACCCCAACAACTTTTACATATTGCAAATACGAAGAAGAAATACAAAGAAAGCCTAGAGCTGGCTGATTGTCTTGTATGTAGTTAAGTCTTCCTAGCCTAGGTCAGTGTTGTCGCGTAAACCTATGACATAAAAGCGCTGCAGCCAGCTTGTACTGTGTCTTCAGCCAAACAGGAAACTGAAATTACAGCACAGACAGTTGCACAATCAATTTCTCTGTCCCTCTTCTGCATTTCCCAGCATAAGGAAATACAGTAGGTATTTCATGTTTGACAATCCTTTATTTTAATAAGTATTTGCATTGAACATATTTAATTCTTATGCTATAGCACAGGATGCTTTGGCATGTCTTATGGCATTGGCAGTTAAACTTATTTTGCCCTTCTTATTCTATCTTATTATAGCACCTTATATTTCAGTTCGCTTCACTTTTGACATGAAGTTTTAAAGGAACAAAGAAAAGTAAAAGAACCACTGAGAAGTCACTTTAATTCATTTATAACCCCTCTCTTTTTCTTACCAAAGGAAACTTAACATCTGTTTCTTATAAACTGATTTAAATAGAAAATGTGTAATGCATCCTTTTACCAAATGGTTCTTTCTTTTATTGGAGGAATAAAGCAGTTTGACTGTTCTGCTTTTACTACAGTGCATTCATGCTCTTAGAAATGGGACATCTCCACTTTCACGAGGATGCAGTCTGAGCTTTGCACAGTAGAGAGGAGATTATATATCTTTCTCTGTTGTCTCACTGAAGTCAGGTATACAATGTATTATTTACAGACTGTTCTCTGGTTCTATAATGCTTGAATTATATTCAAATATCACTCCATGTGGTGGCACTAGCGAGTAGCAAACATTGTAATTGGTTCCTGGAGCACAACTCCTTTTCCTTTTAACTTTTTGAGATTGTGTTAATGGGTGCCTTGCACTTGTTTTCTATTGCCAGATTTTAAGGACAGCTATTCAAAGCTAAGTCATATTGTTCTGAGGCAATCGTGATGAAGTGATGAGTTTTGTCATGTACAGCAACGTCGGCAATACTTCTGACAGTTTGCGCAAATTAAGTTCTTATTACTTGTCTAAATTATGTTTAGTGCTCCCCCCCCCTTTTTTTTTCCTCCAGCTTTTAACTGCTGTGTATCTTCTATAAGTAAAGATATACGTGCAGACAGTTCTCATATTTCAGGTGAAAAGACGGTACTGTAAATTTTCATGTTTTGTTTACACCTTTGTTTGAACTCCTCTGCAGTATTACAGTTAATTACTAGCACAAGAAATGTGCTTTTCAGTGTGCTGGTTTCCCAGCAGAGTGGCTTTTTGCCTTGCAAAGATTTTACACTAATAATGCATGAATATTTGACCCAGAGCCAAAAGCAAGTGAAAAAGACTCATGCTGCGTAGAGAAAGCTATGAACGGCTCTCCTTTGCGCTCTAAAGAGTAAAGGAAATGGAAAATAAAATAGAGAAAATGTATTGCTTAAATAACATAAAAAATTGAAAAAAACTATTCTTGGTGCTACCACATGTTGCACCAGAAAAGAAGAAAAGAAATGACTGCAGGCATCTTGTGCCAGAGCAGGGTGAAAATGAGCACTTTGGGAGTCACTGCCTTAAATTAAGATACTTTCTGTCATTTTTCCAAAGTCAGAAAGGTAAAAAGAAAAAGGTGTGTGTGTTAGTGTATTAGAGGGAGGGAGGAGGGAAGCATGCATGTCTGTCTGTGAAGCAGGGTGGGAGGTGGTATTGGCTTTACAGCAGTAATCTTGCTCTTGCTGAGCAGCCCCGTGAATGGGTCACAGATGTTCCAAGAGTGGAAATCAACATTATTTTTTTAAAACCACTCAACTATAAGCAGAATGCAGTGTCACTTGGAGCAATTATTTTGTTAATTGTGTTGTGGTTTAGGTTGCAACCAGAGCTGTACTCTTTGCTAATGACAGTATTATGTGGACTAAAGTGTGTGAGAGGCGGGAGAGCAGATAACTGGCTGCCTTTTGAAATGTTTGCAGTGAACTCAGGGTGGGAGAGTGGTTGCTATTACAAAAACATATTGGAAACAAGAGTAGAGATAGGTGAGTATGAAATAAGGAGGGAACTGGCCATACCTTCCCTCAGCTCTTGCAGTCAAGTCCGCTCCTTGCTTTGTCATTGCTGAGTGGGGAGAATGTCAATTCTTGATTAACGGTGGAGAAAAACAAAGCTTTAGGAATGATTGCGATGCCTGTGGCCAATGGATTCCTTGTGGGTTATTCTCTCTCTCTGAAACACTGTGAAAATCTGAGAACTGGGCTGTCCATCCTCACCTCCAATTCAATGGTTCTGCCATCAGTAGGTGTCACTGCAGCCAGACAGAAATACCAGCAGAGTGCAGGAAGGCACACATTCATCTAACCATAAAAAAGATAATCAACACAGTGAAAAAGTACGGCCTCTGCAGCACATGGTAAAATTTATGTAATAATTTGGAGATTTAAATATAGAAAATAAATTAATACAGCTCCACTAAAAAGATTGTCACTTAGTGAAAAAGAATCTTTTCTTCATGACCTCCCAAAAGGCTTACACTGGGATTCATAGATAGGGTAACATAAATATTTAACTTAGCTAAATTCAATAAAAGAAACTGTTACTTAAAAAATTAAGAAAACTATTTGTATGTAGTGCAAAGGTATGTGTGTGTTATTTCAAAATCAAATGACAACGTCATCATAGCAGAAAATATTTTTTAATCTCTTCTCTAATTAAGGCTACAACTTGAGATTGTAGTCCTAAAAAATACAAGAAATTATTAGTCATTAGTTATTAGTAGGAAAATACTAGGCATTGACATATTTAGTCACAGAACAGCAATATACTCACTGAACATTTATCTAGAATTTATCTAAACCTGAAAATGTTTCATTACAATAAATCAAGAAAAAAATGATGCATTATTATTAGAAAAATAAAATAACTTTAATTGATTCCACACACAAAAAGATTACCATAGGGGAAAGGATCTAACACATTCAGTAATAATATTAAATATCTTTCAGGGTCTATTTTTTAATTATTAAAAATTCTTAGCATTGGTATAAAAAATATAAAACCTACTTGATGTATCTCCTCAAATTCTAACTAAGCTCTTAAGTTATCTTTTTCTTATAATTTCAGTAGCATAAATGTAACAGGAAAGCAATGCTCACAATTAAAAATGGAAAATGAAATTTAACACTGTCTTGAAGTTTTGGTTGTTATAGCAGGAATAGGTTCTGAAATAATGTAAGGCTAGCTTCTGTTCGTTTGGTTCAGGCTGTCCATTTAGAAAGTCAGTCCATGTTTAACCAACTGCTAGTGTTTCTCAAAACACAATGTTTCATTTAAATTCTTACAGCACTGGTTTATTTTGTACAGAAAATAAAATGAGATCTCTTTGGTTGTTTAGAACTGATTGTTGATAGACAAAAAGAAAGATTCCTTCTTTTTTTCTCATTTCTAAACCACAATATTTAGACGAGAAATGAAGAGCTGAGTTAAATCTGAAAGTGCAATATGACATTTATATTGTACTTTTACTGTTGTTTTGAGGTGTATTAGTACAATTATGCAAGGAAAACCTGGATTATTTGGCAGATGCATAAGTCCTCTTCACAGAGAAGTCTGCAAAACCTTAATTAATTAGAATGATTTATTTTGGGGGTGGAAATGAAGTAGTTAGGTTAGTATTTAATGTGCCCTAATATGAAAATTTTAGTTCAATTTTGGAGCTGCATTTAATAAGGGTTTAGTCAGGCAAATCACTGACAATAGTCAGATAACTGAGTTCTTTCTCTCAGTATCTCTTGCTTCCTTTAGGACTCTCATTCTCCTGTCTGGACAGTGACTCAGCAGTTCTGATTTAGCTGACTAGCAATATTTTATTATCAAATATTTTCACTGACTTATCAGAGGGCTTAATCTACAACACTGCCTTTTTTAGTATGTGTGTGTGAGCATACACTCCAAATATACATTTGATGTGAATTATGTACAACAAAACATTTTGCCTGCAAGTGTCAACGAATAGCTGATAACAATGCATTCATCTGTGTTTGTGGAAAAATGAGGATTGATGTTGCTCAGTATGTACCAGTTCCTTAAAATACAAATTAACATTTCTTTAAAAAAAATTACTAGTCAGAGGACATGCGAATGTTTTGCTCCTTCTGGTTTTATAAACGCTCTAAAGCTAAGCTCCATATGCATATCAATAGCTCCACTCTGCGTGGGGGTGAGGACTAGACTTTTCTCATTTCATTCATTATGGTGATTTAGGTGCTAACACAGTAGGCTGACTCGCAGGCTGCTGCAGCTTCAGTGCTGCAACAACCAGCTGAAGTTTGTCTGTATTAATGTTTCCAGCTATCATACCTGAAGCAAAAGAGAAAGTGAGATGAAAGAGATTAGTTTTATGTCTAAAAATTGGTTATCTGTAGCATTTCATGAAATTTGCCCCGAAGGGAAACTTCCTGGATAGTTTTCTTGTTACTTGACACAATTCAGGCAGAATCATATTTGTTCCTTTGTCATGTTACTTTAGCATGGTGTGTTGAGTAAAGTGAACAGGTGCCCTCTTGTATTGATCAGCTATCATGGCAAGGAGCTATTATTAGATTTTGAAGGGGAAAGAGAAGGCTTGAGAAATGAAGAGGAGAAAGTGGGACAGGTTATTGATGATGGTAATAACTGTGCTCACTGGTCTCCAAACACCGGAGCTGTAAAGTTGGCCAGATGAGGAGATCAGTATAGATATGTTGAAGGGAAAAGACAACATGAAGAAGTATGGAGCATAGCTTCTTACCTGGCAGAGTTATTAAAGTTCATTGAAGGAAGATGAACTGTTTCAATATGTTAAACACTTGAGGCTGTTAAGAGAGAGTTGCTGTCACAGAAAGAGGCATTGTTTAGGTTTGCTTTTTCCTTTTTCTTTTTCCTTGCTCTTTCCTTCCTTTCTATAATTTTTTAATTTGCGTTTATTTCTGTTCCTGTATAGCTGTATGCTATATAACCATAGAGAAATTAAAAAGGAAACAAAGGGAAAAGGATAACAGATTCATTTGAACAGGACCTATTGCTCATTTTATCTGAAAGCTGACTTCATGCTGTGAGTCCCTCAAAAGCACACGGTTAATCATCGTTATTGAATGAGTAAGAATATAGTATGCATATATATCATCTTGTACCACTACTTTCACCTGTTTGGTATGAAGTCTTCCTCAGCTATGGCTTTATTGTAATCAAACCACTGCCATGTTTTAGGAGCCAAGTATGCTGAGTGTTATATATAGCTTTATGTGTAATAAGATGCACTAGCCAGAAGAGACTCAAAATAGACCCAACACGATTCAGAATATGCTACTTTTTCCAAAACAGTGACTCTAACATAATTAATTTGGTGGTAATAAAAGGCAAAAATGTAATTCTGCATTCTGCTTGATAGTAAGAAGTGCACTAAATTAAGAGACAGTGAACTCTCAACAGTAAATTTTGCTTGAGGGTTAAACTCTGTTCTACTGAAAGGTCACCACATGATTCAATGTTTTTAATCCTTCCACATTGTAATGACATTTTAAGGGATGTTTGCAAACATATATCAGGGTTGTCTATACAAAATCACATTTGATTTCAAGGCATGGAGAAGGGATGTTTCCTCCATTGTGTGTGAAACATGTGTTAATTTAAATTCTGTTGGTGGAATTTGTTTTACATATATTCTGGAACAGAATATAAATTGGGATTGTTGAAATGTATACAGTTTCCCTTGCAGACAGAAATATAATGATGTTACTCCACTGGCCACCACCCCTACCCAAAAATAAGTCTATCTTCCTAAGCTCTTCCCTTTCATTTTTCTGGGAGTAATATTGCATCCAAATTTAAGAAAGGAAGAAACTTCTTATAAGTGACTGCATAGGCATTTAAGACAATCTAAACCACATGCAATGGAAATGGAAACCTGGCTGCCTATGGGTATATCTACTTGGTGGAATGAACCTTGTGCAGGGATCTCCAAGATACCATTGGTGGCCTGGTATTCAGACTCTGATTATGGGAGGACATGTAGTACAGTAGGTCTTACTGCAGATTTTAAAAACAACATTGCCATATTAACAGGGCACTGCACTTAGTCTTGTAAATTCTCCCTTCGGCAAGACCGATCATTTGGGCATAGCACCCTATTGCTTCCAATTTGAAAAGTATTGCTGAGACCATGCTGTCAAACAGTTATGTCCTTTGTAATGCTCTTGATCTTGAAAGGAATCCTTCAGTCACTTGATGGGAATATGAGAAGCTATTAAAGATCAGTCCATATATATTTATGTATCGCTGACTTCTACAATCAATTAAGGACAAAATACAGTTAGCCCGCTGCAAACACATCTTTTAAAATTAATAATTTGTGTACTTAAAAATATGGGTTTGTCATTGCAAAACTATTTATCAGTTTGAATCAAATTCAACAAGGAGCTGCAGCTGGCAATGGTTTTTCAAAGAATAGGGTATTACTAGCTTCACCTGCCTGCTGATTCAGGTAACTACCTATATCGCAGCACTTCTCCCCCATCTTAAACTGTCCCCTCAGAGCATCCCTCTTTAACACTCAGGGAACGGTTATATCCCATATGCTAAAGAGTTATTCTCACAGTATTTCGTGCAGACTGGAACCTTTTTGACATAAAGGACTGAGAAGGCCTTTCCTGGAAAAATCCTCTACTTTGGCTAATGCAGTCACTCTCAACCAGGCACCTGCGCTCCTGGCCCATCAGAAGCACATCATGGAGCATGGTTTAGTAAGGGACATAATATTGCATATTTTCTCAGAGCAGCTGATTTGCAAAACAAAACTGAGACCATTGTCTTAGAGGTTAGGACACTCATTTGGGGAGTAGGAAAGCTGAACTCATACCCACTTTATGATTCATAATAGATTTTCCAGACAAACATGGGTCCACAGTGTGAGAACATCCTTCTGAAATGAGATGGAAAACTTTTTGCTACAGACCCAACATATATTTTTGCAGAAGATAGTAGCTATCACAGAGAGAATGTAAGTGCCTCTTCTCACATTACTCACCACATCTTCACTACATAACTATCCTGGGGAGAAGTCTCCTTAGCAGGAAATAATTGAGCCTGACTTTCCACATTCTGGGTTAGTGCTTCCACTCAGCATCCAATGAAAGGAAATGTAGAAGTTCTCTTGTTGACCTGGTCCCACATACTTTGTCTCATCCTTTTAGAATCTAACCCCTTTTATTTTTTTTTCCTTTCTTCTGTGTTTCCCTAAAAGAACACTTAATTTTAAGTAGAACAAAGTTTTCTTTGACAAAAATCTACTCAACTTATTTCTCCCTCTTTTTTTCTTTTTCTTACTAGCAAAATCTGATTCTCAGTAAATTCATTTTTTTCTGATGAAGAGGGGGGAAAGGGAAGAGAAGTAGCTGAATCCTGCTGTAAAGCATCTTTTAGTTCATTTCAGAATAAACACATTTTTATTCCGGAACAAGATCTTGATCAGGCACATGAAGAACAAAGAATAAAACCACCATTGTGGCCTTGAATTCCTGGCATTGCATGTGATGCTCTACATAGTTCAGCTTGTGGCCCAGTCTTGGGGAAAGACACACCATGTTTCCTTCCTTACGCAGTCCACACTCGGGCAACTCCAGCAACACAGGGAATGGAGGCATTGAAGCTAAGTGCACGTGAAGGGAACAATGCTTATATGTGTGCTCTTTCACTTATCTCTTTACGAAGCCAGCAGTAAAATCATAGAATGAAATGCAGAATATAAAATTCACAAGATGCACTTTATGCATGGTGGTCTTGTAGCCACCAATGATTTTACAGTCATCACCAATGGTGAAGGAAAAGGTGGGAGTCACAGAGGTTCATGCTTCCATGTGGGATGGGTCTTTGGGGCGAATTTAGTGATGCAATGTTTGAAGATTCTGTTGTTTCCAGATGACTTGACTGACGAGTTCTCGGAGGTGAAATGGTGATATCTTCACTCAGATATGAGGCATTTCATCTCACATCTCTCTCTATCCCATGGCTCGGCATGGAAATGAAATGAATGCTCCTGCTGTGCCTATTTATGGAAGGTGTCCCAAACTGACAAAGCACTAATGACTAAATGGAGCATTCACTCGAGGAACAACGAGTCATGCATGCAGAGAGGAAACAGATTCTCCCAGATGTACTAACAGTCATGCTAACTACAGTCTCTTATCAGAAAACCTGCAAATCTACTGTCCATACTGGTATGATTGTACCGTATTTCCAGTTTTCTGTCCACAGCATCCAAAAGAATCATTACATTGGGATTTTTTGTATCAGGAATAGGCAGCTGAGAGGAAAGTTAAATATTTTTTTTTTCAATGTTACTGTAACGTAATTCGTGTGTTTAATAGGAGTAGAGAAAGTCTTGCGAAATACATCATATGCTCATTTTCTTAACTTTGCACCTCAGCATTAAGCAGAATATTGTATATAACTGGTCCTTCTCCCCCGTTTCTGTTTTACTCGTCACTAACGAATAATGCTTTTTAGGCTCTTCCTCTTATATAAATTGCCAGCAATTTCATAGGTGCTCAGGGATTTCTCATTAAACAGCTTGCATTATTTCCATAAAGTAGCAGTTTCCTCATTTTTTTTTTATTTCTTTTTTTTTTTTTATTTTATCTTATGAATATGGCTCACCTCTGTCACACTCAAAGAAACTGGTGGTTGTACTGTTCAATGATGTAAAAAGAAAGGATTTTCACATCAGGAGAAATACCATTTCCACCGTAGTGAAACTGCACATCTAAACCACTGTTGGTTTGACAATTGTGCCCTAAGCTCTGACCAGCCTGCAAGTGGGCATTGTGCCATTTGAACAGTCGGGCAAAATTGCAGGCAGCCAAAAATCTGGCTTAAACATGTTTCTTGAGTGAATAATCCCATCTAAAAATATTCCTATTTGTCTGAACTCAATTTATTCATGCACATGCTGATGTACCATTAAAGATGACATAGGAGATGACTCTTTTTCTTAAAAGATCAGAAGGGCCACAGAGAGGGGAGAGAAGCATTGACTTCCTGTGGATGTGCAGGAGTCTTGAGGTACACTTTTAAAAGGCAAATCCTCTGGAGGCATTTCCTACCTTGCTTCTGTGCT
Organism: Lathamus discolor; assembly: GCF_037157495.1. Classification (NCBI taxonomy): domain Eukaryota; kingdom Metazoa; phylum Chordata; class Aves; order Psittaciformes; family Psittacidae; genus Lathamus; species Lathamus discolor. Next base: position 62,792,756 of record NC_088885.1, on the reverse strand, counting down.
TCACATGGAAGGCAAGGTAGGGGTCCTCTTAGTGATTCACTCCCAGTACTGCTGTGCCATGCCTGGAGACTCCCCCAGCCTCTTCCCTCTGGACAGCATACCCACAGCAAACTTCCTCTGCTGCCTGTTGGACCTGATAGGCTGGCTTGCAGCTTCCAGACACTTCTGGGTTCTGCCCTTCACTGGTTACCTCTTTATGACAGTCTTCTGTGTGGAAGAGTAGCTACAAGCCTTGTTCTGAAACATCTGATGTAGGCCACTCCTTGCTCACCTTAGAGGACAAAAGGGGGATAATGATGATGGTGGCACAGTCATTACAGCCCAAAAATTTAATGTAGGAGGTTCCACTTGAAAATTCCCCAGTACTTTGAAGTCTTGGCAGCATTACTGCTGCATGTGTAAATATAATAGGTTTTCACTATGTAGACTCGAACAACTTTTTGTTTTGTTTGTTTGTTTTTTCTCTTACATTAGTTTCTTCTGATTTGCGGAACTTTTCAGTGACATGTGTTTGTGTATTTTCTGAGGTACATACATCTACTCAAGAAAATCAGCCATACCTAGGAAGAGGGGAAGAGAAAAACTTCTGTGAAATTTCAGAGGCTGTTGGGAATGGTGTGCTTACACATATGGTATTTCTGTTGCTTGAGCTCAAAGAAAAGGATACGATAGTTGTGGGGAAAGCTCACTAAACTTGTTGCTATCTCTTGAACATTCCCCTTCTGTGCTAACTAAAAAGTGGTATCAAGCTGCTGCTGCTGTAATTATTATTTAGAGCAGTGATAGCAAAGTGCAGCTCTTGATAGATGTAGTGATAGGAGAAAACAAAAAATTTTGGAGTTTGAACCACAGGTAAGATTGCCTGAATGTTTCATTTTACTCACCCCTTTTGGTTTTAAGGGTCCAAACATCTATCTTAAAATCAGTAATTTCTCACAGGAATGAAGAATGAAGTACTCCAAAAGAATACTTCAGCACTTCTAATCTGTAGAGGCTCTTCACTACTTCAAAGTAAAGGCTTTCCATCCTATCCTTTATGCCATGATACAGACACCATATGGTGCTTGTACCTTCCACTGCTAACATGTCAATGCTCTGGCGAGTAACACCTCTGCTGCAGTAGGTCGCAAATAGGTGATACTCTGCTGCCCTAGGCCTGGGGATACTCGAAAGGTTGAGAGCAGTCCTAGACTGTGTTGCCTTGTGGTAAATATGGTGATCCAGAATACAAAACTGATACTGTGAAATTGAAAGTACCTAAACATAAAATAGCATTTACAACCCACAAGTGAAACTCTACTACCTTAACTTTTTGTTTTTTCTAAATAAATTTGATTTATTTTACATCTCATTCCTTTTACACCACTTTTCTTCTCTTTTCTTAACAGTAAATTATTTACTAAGCTTGTTGTTCCAAGTTCTCTTTATATTAGATTTTTTTTTTTTTTCCTAGCAATTACGTGTACTTAACTTTTTTGGCTCCTCTGTGAGCAAGGCAAAATATTTTTCTTATCCAGAGAAATATTCTGACACACGGGAAGTGACTTCATACAGCAACATTTCCTTCAGGACACATGCTTGAGTCCTTCCCCCAACAGGGCAACCTGTTTCACACACAGGGAAAGCTCTAGAATAGACTGACTAAGAGAATTTCAGTTTATCACCAAATAGCTGGTTCATACATGCAGCATCTTCAGCTCTTGTGAATCAGATGAAAGCTCAGACGTTTACGGACCAGATGTGTATGGCTGGACAAATGGTTCTGGTCATCTCATGATTTTCATCAGTATTATGAGAGAAAACATTACATAGCAGCTGCCTGTAACAGTGTTTGTGTGTTGCTCTGATTTACTTTTATAGCACTTACTGTATGTGGTTGCTCTATTAATCTTTCTATATGAACAGTTTCTCTGTTTAATTAAATTGGGCCCAATGAGGCAGTGCATGGTCCTCTGATAAGCTCATTCATCTTTATTTGATTCTTTGCTGACACGTTAGTTGCCCTGTGACATAGGTTAAGTCATTGAGTGGCCATTACCTCCTCGTTTACTCTCTCATGTTACTCCTAACCACCTTCCTGAAGTCAAATCCAGATGATTTGTGCCAATTTCATGGGGGCACAAACTGGAACATCCGATAACTTTCTACATGGCTGACTTCATACCATCTTGCTTGCACATCTCAAGCTGCTCTGTCTGTCAAAACACGATTTTTTCCCCTCCTCCTTATGGGCTTTGATAGAGCTATGAGTACTAGAGGTCTCAATTATAAAATGTCATGACACTGCCGCACAATTTTTTACAGTAATTTCACAGTGTCACTTTGTGATTATTTCAGGATAGCTTTGAACCATGACTGAAATGAATTGTGGCCCTTAGTGTATTGGGTGATACAAATTGTGAGCTGGTGTGACAGAGAGGCAGGCGTTGTTAGGAATAAACTCCATGTGAAGAGAGGGAAGAATGTTGGGTTTTTTAGAAATGCTGTGAAAAACATAAAACAAGAAACAAAAGGAAGGCAGGGGAAAAGGGTCGAAGAAGAGAGAATTAAACATAAGCAACGAAGCAAGCATCAGCTGTGCACCTTTGATTCAAATGATCTGTTAGCACGAGCCGGGTCTTTTCCAGGCTCATACAGCAGAAGCCAAACCTGGAATTATGCAGTAAACCTCTTCATATTCTGTCCTGAGACAGAGAAATACATCCTGCATGCTTCCCAAAACAGCCAAGTCCTTTAAACAGCCAGTTCTTTAAAAATATGTAGCGAAGAGTCAGATAAATGCATTACCATGCAAATATTGGTCTTGGCAGGCAGTCCTGTCATTTTATAATACCGCTTTGAGTAGTTTTAAAGCACAGTTGTTCATACAGAATGAGTGAGTAGGGAGAACTTCGCAGATGTCTCCAACACCTCCCTGGCTGAAATGGTGAACGGAGGGAAATAAGCAGCTTCTCACAGACCCAGGCTTGCGAGGAAATGGAAAAGGGAGAAGCTTTGTACTTCTTCAGCAATGTTAATAAGCCAAACTGTGGGGCCCAGTTCATCGGAAGGGGTAAACAAGTATTGCACCCAGTCCTCTGCAACATTAGTGCCTCAAAAGCTTGGGGAAAGCAACAAATCAATATCCCTACTTTAAAAGAGGGATGATTTGCCATGTACAGAAAGTGTTTCCGAGCTTCTGAGGGAATCAAAGCCTTAGGAGTGGAAAGCAAGGAGATCAGAGGGAGGGAGGGAGGGGAATAGATGTTCCCTGAGATCATCCCAGAGCTCTGAAACTTGCCTAGGGTAGATGAGATCTGTGGAACAAATCTGTTGTTCCAGGGGGAGCAACAGATATCTGGGCAGTGTCTTAATTGCCCTAAAAGATAGCAAATGCTACCAAAACAAATTTTTGTTTATATTTGATGCTAAACCACAAACAAAATATGAGTTATTCTTTGATGGCTATGTCTTTGAAAGCATTACTCGTAGCTTAATATTTTTACATGAACATTTAATTTTTATCTAATGTAAAGTTTAAAATGATTTGTAATGTGCTGGAAATATTAACTTTCCTTGCCTCAAAATCTGATAGTAATTCACCTCTTTCCTAAAAAGAATGACAAAAAATAGTAAGAAATATCCCATTAAAGTCACTAATTATTCAGTTTAGTTTATTTTGATATATGAAATAATTTCCAAAGTCCATGCATCTATGTTAGCTCCTACCTTTTAAAGTCTGGAGTAAAATTAGTTTAAGCAGCTCTCCACTCTGAGGAAACTTCAGGGGTGATCCTATAGCTAGTCTGGTTTTGGGTCAGTTAAATCAACTGGTGACAGTATGTATTTGCTGGTATTTTACTTTGCTAACTTGATTGTTAAGGAGTACATTTCTTTAAAGCAAAAAATAAATTTTAGGGATGTAATTCTTTTTTATTCTTTTCAATTGCAGTCTTTCTTATTCTTACTTTTTCTTTTCTTACTTTCTCACTCTTTCTTTCCCCATTTTTGATGAATCTCCTGAGCATTTGTTTTTGTTTGCTTATGTCAGGATTTTCCTGCTTCTTGTTTTTATGCAGTGAGAAGTATTACAACAAGTAAAACAAAAACAAAACTAAAATCGATCGTACAAATGATAGGCAACACAAGGAACAAGTTTGACAGCAAATGTTAAATGGCATTAAAAAAAGCTTTTATTTCCTCTCACTTCTCATAGCGCATGTTTGATGTAAAGTACAAGCCACTTGTTGCTAGCAAAAATGGTCATCTCATTTAGACTGTACTGCTGTGTACTTTCACCCAGCACCGATAACATTACTCTATATTGCAGGTTCAAGCATTTTTATGTTACATAGGACAAGGATAACCTTCCTGCATCTAAAACTCTTGTGCAATCTTACAAGAAAACTCAATTAATCAATTAGAATACTCAAATTACAAGGAACTACGTGCCTCTGTCGCTGAGAAGCGTTGGAACTTGTGGTGCATTACAGCAATTAAGAATACTTAATTTCCAAATGGCACAAATGAACAAAGTATGAGTCATGGTGAACGTTTACTCCTTAAAAGCCATCAGTGCTAATGGTTTTGTAACCTTTGTAAATTTAATATGGGTTTCATTTATACAGCAGTGAAACCTACGTCAAGATGGTATAATATTACTGCTCATATGCACAGAGCTTTATGCAGCCACACACTTAATTGCATAAATAATAAAGACAGGTTTTGAGGTAGGCATCTGCTTACACTACTTTTTGTGAACAGATATGATCACGCTATTGTATCGCACTCTAAGAAGTGCACTTAAGGAAATCAATAAGTAATGATTCATAACATTTTTTTTCCTCAGTGAAGTTATGATAAGTAAAGATTAGGCCAAGAAAGTAGAATATTTTTAGTGCCTTTTTGGAAGGATATCTTGCCTATGTCAGAGTACTGAAAGAGCTTTTTTGGAGTTTTTAATCAAACTTTTTCACCTTTAAAAGTGGTCAGATCATATTCAGTTAGCCCTAACTTATTTGTCTCACACAAAATAATTGCATGAATGCTTTATTACTAATCGCCATAGTCTTTACCAGATGCTGTGCTGGTATTGCAGAGCTTATCCTAACGAATCTGTTGAATATGCTGCTTTACAAAAGTATTATTCATAACACAGGACTATCTCTGTGTATATTGCAGTTTTTTTTCCAGTTTTAAATTGCTCTAGAAGAGCTATGGCATACTTATGGGTCTGTCTTTAAGATCCTTTTGAGTTGTTTTAACAGCAGTAGTAAAGACTACAGATATTCCCTTCCCTCCTTCCTCCTCCAAATAGTGGATTCTCTCCAGGGAACCATTCTTTTCTGCATATTTGGAGAAAGGATGGAGATCATAAACCCAGAAAGTGTGGAGATTTATTTTCTTTCGCAGCCTTCAGTGGAATCAATGAACAACCATAGGTAACTCCATGGGGCCACCAAAGATATTACCTGCAGTGCTGTAATGATGGGATATGGGCACTGAGAGTCATTTTTTAGTTGATTTTTTGAGGACTAAAGATAGATCCTGCAGTGCTCTCTGAAAGGAGTAAGACCTTCTCTCAGTGGAATTATGCACATCCAGGTTCAGTAATATTGGATAATTCCCAGTGAGATTTTGTCTTTACATGTCTGCTTGTAAGAAGAGGGTTCTTTTACCCCAGCCCACTTAACTTCTGGTTTTGATCTGTTTGATTTTTTATCTGTTTGCTTTGGTTTTGTTTTCTTCCTTTTCTTTCTGTTGTGTTTAAAGCATTGAATTTACTAGACTTGCTCTGAACATTAGTGACATAACACGAAAAAGCATATAGTGACTCCAGTGCTACAGATTTTACTGAAATCCAGGTATAAAAGCACACTAGCAATATGTGTAAAGAAGGCAAGTTGTATAGAAAAGAGTTACAGGTTTTCTCTCAGCATTGTAATCCTGGAAGATTTTATTTGGTTTCCCAATTTAGTTTCTGATATTATTTCCTATATTTCCTAGCTTTTAATTGTTTGCCCCTTTTTTTTTTTTTTTTTTTTACCATAGTTGTACACCCACCCCCAAGAGAAAGAGGTTTTACTTTCTTCCATGTAAATTCAAATCTAGGGGAGTTTCATTCATTTTGGTGAAGTTAGACAAGTTTTAAAGCAAAGATGAGATACAAAATCTGACACTGCATAAAATCACAGTGAAATGTTTTCAGCTTCTCCAAAGAGCAGCCACAACTGATAAGGTTTTCAGGTGAGGTGAGAAATACCCCTCAAGGTACTTTTTCAGTTGATATACAAATAAAACAAAATGAAAATTGTCAACAGCATTTCTCAGAAAATTATAATATTTATTATGCATTTTTTTCTAAAATAAGCAACCAATCATCATTAAACGTGTTGGTGTTCATTACAATTAAATTAGTCTTAGTTAATTCATTAAATATTAATATGGAATTCAAATTCAATTCCATGGAAATTATAATCTGGCAATTAATTAACATATTAAAATTGAGAAGCATTACCTGTCCCTTCAAGGCAAAAATCTTCCTTTTTCGTTTTAGTGAAGAAACCTTTTAAGGAAGGAAGAAGGGGTTATTTTTTTTTTTTTTTCAGTGATGGGAAATTTATAGAAAAAAAAAAAGATATTTTCAGATATCTTTCCATGAAATGTCTTTAGACTAATGTGAAAATAATTTTCAAGAATGTAACAGAAAAATACATGGTAGTGATTTTTAGTTTTCAGATGCAAACCATTTATATCAGAATCTTTTCATTCAAAGTTTAATTCCTAAAAACCCATGAAAACAGTAGTTTTCAGAAGTCTTTTACTATCTTCATTTTTTGAAAAAGTGAAGATTGCTGTCAGCAGAGCTTAATATAGCTGTAATTATGCCTTTCATTATCTCCTATTTCCTCTTTCAATTTTATATTCACAATATTTCCTCACTTTCTTGGAAAATTATGTGGCAGTGATAGTGATAGTGCCATGCACTGAAACGTACCTGCATGTGCATGTAAAAAAAAAAAAAAAAGGGAAGAAAAAGAAAAGGCTGCATGACTCTAGTGTGGTGTTTTATGAATGAAGCCTTGAGTATAGATATTACCATGCATATTGACATACACAGCAAGATACAGTGAGTATGTGGAGAGCTGATGCTTTTAACCCTCTGTCACAGGTACGTGGAAGACCTTGTTCTATTAATTGGCCTAACTATCAGTACTACCTACTGACAGTGTTCATTGCTTTTTGGGGAGGAACAGTTTTATGCCAATAACTTAAAAGCTTTGGAGCTTTAAACCACACAGAAACGAATGAGCAGTTAGTGAAAGCTTTGGACAGAGAACCAGGCTTTTAAAGGCCAAACCATCTTTGGTTGTAAATCAAACCAGTAAATTTTGATAAATCTAATCAAGTGCTATTCTTTGTGAAAATTTGATAGCAAAACCTGCTTTGAAATCACACTAAAGAATGCAGAAGAGGAAAATGTGTTAATGCTATACATGACAACATAGCTACATTTTACAGGTTGATACATAATAGGGAAAGTAAGCCAGTGAGTTGACAAATCTTAACTGTTTTTTTCATTTTGGAAAATTATCAGTACAAAAATAAAAAAGAAAGGGATAAAACGGTTGCTCTCTCCAGCTCATTTGAAAACCCAGTAGGATTTTTGCCATTTTTACCAAACATGAGACCATTTCCTAAAGGTATTTTCTGCAAGATATAGTAGTTTGCCTATTCCTTATGTTCTAGTTCACCACTATTCCACATTCTTTCTCACATTTTCATGCCCAAAACACTGGTGTAATTTGGGTACCCAGTTTAGATGGATGACATTCATTGAAAGATGATCATAGTATCTAGTAAGTGCCTGATTACCCATTGGACATCAATATTTTTCTTTAAAAAGTATTGACATGCCATTAATTGTGATTGTAATTCTTGTGTCATGCCCTTAGAAGTAATATATTTGAATTCCAAGTGCCAAACAACTTCTTAAACTGTTTGTGTGTAAAATACTGAGCATTCTAGAGAAAGAAAGTTGAAACTAGATTACTCTTCTGTAAAACTGGTGTTATGGCATTAAACAAAATGATGTTATTTAACCAGTATCACTAGAGTCTGAGCTGTCCTTCCAGTACAAGTATTAAAAAAAAAAAAAAAAGGAGAGTCAAACACCAAATTTGTCTCTACATTTGACTTTTTCAGCATTTGTACTTACTGAAACCACTAATCGGAGCTGGTTGTACTTAACATAAAAATGGTTAGCTAATATCCATTCAGGACTCAGCCCTGAATGGACGGCTCAGACTGGTATTAAAATACAAAGAAGGGTTCACAAAGAGCCACATTTCCTGTCCCGCAGTTGTACTGTGTATTTTCCATCTAACTTCTTACAATTAAGATAGAAAATCTAGTTACGCTATTAGTGTTAGCACAACCTCCACTAAGTAATCCATGTGGTTTCCATATGGTGGCAAGCTTACCCTGCAGAAAGGAAATGGGTGCAGTGGCAGCACACATGCTGTGCTTCAAAAGGACACCCTTAAACAAGGTCCCCGGGAGTCGCCACTGAGTTGATCTGCTGCTGCTGCCAACTGAAGATTGTGCTTCAAAGTACCTTTGCATCCACAGGCTGAAGTCTAAGAAATACAGTAGGATTCTTAGATGCTTAGATAGCTTTACCCTTAGGATTAGGTTGATAATAAAAGCAGCATTTGTTAAAGGCGGTAGGGATAAAAATGAAGAATTTGAATGGGGATGGAGTGGTGAAGTTTTCTAGGTTTACTCAGTGTAGGTGTAAAGCCAATTAACATGCAACTGCTTGCATAACAATAAAATAATTGTGCAAATGAGTTGTGCTTCAGAACTGTATGCACAGTTTACTGTACTCTGCCTTAGCTTCTTTAAAGGAGAGATTAAAGTGATAAATTATGGGTTGGCATGCATGCCATATGCCACTACATACTGATGGTATAGTGCAGCAGTATCCAGGAGAGCAGTGCCCGGATGTATAGTCCCCTTTCTTTTCCTACAAGATGCCCATTATATGTAGAATTTGATAAGGTTCTGTCTAAATTCCTCTCTATAGATAAGGAAAACTTTGAAATGGCACAGGTAGAAAACTTATTTGCATTTAATTTGTTATCTTTATTCATCATGAAATTCTAAGAAAAATAGATAACATTTGCTATTTTAAACTAATTATGCTAAAACACTTACACACTTTTAGAAAATCAAGTTCACCTTTTGCCAATAGTAATCATGGGTAGATTACCTCAAACTTGCCACTAAATCTCGAAAAGTGTTTTGACAACCAAGAGTGTCTCTAATTGTCCTGCAAAGAGAACATGGGTACTATGCCAACAACCCCTTGTTTTCCACTTCACTACTATCTTGTGTCACACTCTTTCATTATCTACATAGTAGCTGTAACAATAGCAGCCTTTCCAGGCAATTGCATTGTTGCAGGTCTACAAGGGAACTGAAAGTTGCCACTGTATTAAAAAATTTACATCAGCCTCAGCTCAAAAGGTTTCCTATTTTGATGCATTTTTCTATTTCTGTGAAAAAGACATGACTTAACTAAGAGAACAGTCATCCATCCATTCAAAAATCACATGAATTACCACACAGCAAATAGAAAAAAAGCTTGCAAGTAAATGTATAACTGGGTATTTATTTTGTGTTTATTTCTTTTACTGGTTTGTGTGGTAGAGGAATGCTTTACCACAGAAATTCAAGGAAGATGATGCAACTGTCTTGGATAAACATTTGAGAATTTATCAAAATATTTGATTCTAATAACATATGATTGTTCGTCTTTTACACAAGTGACAGAAATTACTAATGTGAATGAACATATTGGCAGCCTGCCACTGTGGTACAATAACACAGTGTAGCTGCTGCAGTTCCCTCATCTCCTAGCAGGAAACCGGTGTTATGTGGTGGATGGCATTTAAATGTGCTCAGGTGGTTCATGGGGTATCAGCTGAAATAAATATTCAATCACAGACTGGAAAAAGCCTTTAAAATATTAGGCCACCTAAAGAAAGAAAAATTAAGTCAGCATATAGCTATCAAGATAAGCATAGTGAGAAAAGTGCACTTTACCTTGTAGACATCAATAACTGAATTAAATAATTCACTTGCAACTACAATTGTATTCCCATTTCTTTCTGAAATCTTGACTTCAGTTAGTATGCAGTAAGGCAAGATGCATTTGATTTAGCTTGTTTCTGAATTTTGAAACTGACTTATGCTACACCATGTCCATGCATGAAAAGCAGAAGCTCTCTCAAACCTGTGTGTGAGCTCTTGTCACTCTCTATAAGCACTCAAGACCTTCATCATGGCAATTGCAGAACAACACATAGCTGAAAAGAAGGGCTCAGGATTAGTGTCAAGAGGAGGAATACCACCTAATCACGCTTTTTAAAGCACAAACAAGATCATAGTTTTTGTGGTAATCTTTAGCAGGTACAGACAGAAGCTCTGTCAATGCAAAAGGTACAAAAGGTTCCTCCTCTCTTTGCTCCCAAACCTCATTTCTGCATTGGGTTGCTCCCACACTCCCTGTTTTTGTGCAAAGACTTCTGTCTCAGTTTGGGGAACTGAATCAGGCAACCAATGCATATTAAAACCTGCTTTCTCCAGCCACTTCCAACTGGTATGTGGCTATGTGAATGTTTCTACTAGGGAAACGCAGGGCTTCTTAAGGTAGATACTAAACGGGTAGAAAGTTGCCATGAAGGGGACTAAGCTTTTCACTGGTATTGCAAATTTATGTTAGGTCAGCAGGTAAAGAGCAGCTCCTTTCTGCTTTGTGATACTCGGTGGGTTAAAGCTCTCACTTCGCTCTCTCACATCTTTCCATTCACATTCAGGACTGGAACCAGAGTACTTTAAAATGTTTGAAAACAATTCTCATGCTTTACCAACCTCCCTTTTTTCTGCTTGAGCCTGAGGCTGGAACAGGTAATGAGTTTAGATGCTTGCAATAGCTAAAGCTAGGCTGCAAAATTCCATCTACTTTGCTGTTGCTAGCTTAAAATACTTTATTGTTATAATCTTTTAATAGTCTGCCAACAAACTTGTCAGCAACTCATTTAGGGATAGAAGGAAGAGGCAAGAACCACTAGAATATCACCTTCATGCACAGTAGGATATGTCCAATTTGTGGTTACTCATCACCACTAGAACTGTGAACTGTATATGTATAAAAAATATAATTAAACATCAGTGAAAGATCTGTATTATCTTTGCAGGTTTATTTTTGTTGTGCAAAGATGCAAGTCTTTTCTTCATCCTTGCTTTTGAAAAGCTATTTTAGAAAGTAAATAAAATCAGGGAATGTCTGTTTTATTATACAGTGGACATTTAAATAACTTATACTAACATGCTTCTGTGAAACTCTAAACAATTCAAAAGTCATAATGCAGTATGATTTATATACTTACAAGAAAAGAAAGCAATCTTGCCCTAAATGACTAGGTATCTCAGTTTTGGTATGATGTAACTCCTGCACTTTGACTAGGGAATACTGCAGATGCTGGAATAACAGTTCACCATTATTTATTTGTTTGGATTAGAAATCAAAAGTATAGCAAAGATATTATTGATCTGCTTGTATGTTTTTAGAAGAGCTGTGTCCAGTGAAATTTAAATGAAAGATTATTTTTGTGGCTTCCTATATATCTTGCAAAGTGAGAACCAGCACATTACATTTTAATTTTAGGGAAGCCATATTTAAGGCACATTTAAAAGTGGTGAACTATAACACTCTTCAGAGAGGGTAGCTATTTTTATATGTTGGTCCTCTTTGTCTGCTCTGACAGATAGCACAGTAACTGAGATGACACCGCTCAAGGAAAAGTACTGGAAGCCTGTGGGAAATTATAGTAGATATACATGGAGCCTCTCTCCTGCATGATGGAGGCACAAAGGTGCTCAAAACAGTATGTGTGGGGAAAAAAAAAAGGACAATTAGGGAGATTCTCAGAACTATGGGTGGATACTATATGAGTTTATTCTGTTTATAGCAGCAGACACACTGAAAACCCCAACTCCAAATCAAAACCCTTTATCTTTTGTAGGAAATTTAATTAAAGGGGCCTAGAACAGAAAGGAAGAAAACTCTCTCATCTCTGAGCTTCCAGAACTAAGGGGAGACTCCATCTGCATTACATGGAGGCTCAGACTTTCATCATGAATCTTCTCATCCACTAATTAATCCTGATGCTTTTCAGTGATAAATGTTCTGACTTCTGGAGCTCTTCTGCACTTGTGCTTCCAATAAGTCTCTCCTCTTTTCATCCTCACTTTGTAAAAGGTCTCAGCATCCACATAGGCTATAAGCATCTGTTTTGTCTAACTTCTAACTTCAATGCAGTAGAGAAATCCGTATAAGAAAATGCAAAACAAAGCAGACAGTGCTTTGATATTAGTGATTGCTGCTGTCAAACAGAGATTTTCTTGTGACTATAGTATAGATTTCAGTAGGAATCATATGTTTAGTACTGGGGAAATACTATTCAGTACTATATAAATGTTATAATTTAAACAGATTTAGTATTGTAATGCTATGTAAGGTTTTATTTAGAATATATAATCAGTACATATGACTGGATGTGCCTTCAAATACAAAAGGGTACTTTAGCTTATTAGAAAGAAGAGCTTATTAGAAGTAGTTAAAAGAAAGCTTATTAGAACGAAGTAGCATTCATTACTAGATTCAAAGAGCTAGCAGAATATTTTATTCAAAAATAGCTGAAAGAATTAAGCCATTTGTAATGAAAGCTTGTTACTAGGTTTATCAGTGGGGTTTATTGGGTTTCTTTAAAGAAAAAAGAAATTATTCCCATTTCACGTGTCATGATGTTTTAGTTATTTTTTGAATTCAACGTACAAGATCCTCTGTTAGCAAATAGGACATTACAATGGGAAGCTTAAATCAGTCAGTTCTCATATTTCGGTACTGCAAGATCTTTGAAGTGATCATTCCTGTTGCAGGAATTCTCTGTTTTATTGAACAAACCTCAAGAGGCTTACAAATACCTGGCTTGTAGATGCTTACTTGTAAAACTTAGCAACAGCTAGGATTCTTCACTGGGTATAAAAAGCTATAAAATAAGAAAAAACAGTTTATGAGACACATTTTTAAAAAAATTGACTGGTCATGTTCTTAAATTAAAATAAATTATATACACACATATATATATATTCTTCTTCCAGTCATAACATTGTTGACCAGTGTAAGTTTCCATTGGAAGATTTCTGGGTTTAACATACCATACCTGAAGAATGTTATCATGTTTTACCGGACAATGTTAACAGAAATCAATTATTTCTTTATCTACAGAACATGGCCTAAAAATTTACAGACCACTGTGTTTTATAGAGGATTAAACGAACACTGGAAAGATGAAGTTCTGGTAAAAATTAAACCGTCACTGTAGTTTTACATATATTTTGAAAATGGTGAGTACTAAAAGTTAAATGTTGAAACATATCCACTTTTTCACTGCTTGTTAGGTGATAAGATTGCTCCTGAGTGGTTGTTTTTCAGACACTCTCTGAAGTGGCTCTTCAGAGATATAGACACGAAGATATTATGAAAATCAATTATACACTGAAGCACCATGTTCCCTAGACTTAATTGTCTTGTGTGCTGATGGGGTGTATAATCAAAAGGAAGGATTTTTTCTCATATTGGTTTGACTAGGAAACTGAGAAGTCAGTTTTATGGCAGGGAGAGCAGAAAAAGAGAAGGCTATGAATGGTTTTCTACTATGTTTTTGATTATGTATTTGCTCTTCTCGAGAGGTGTAGATCAATTAATAATCCTGGATCCAGATCCAAAAACCTCAGGTTATGTTTCCAAGTTCCCATCTATACTGACTGTGTTAAGCAAGGTAGATTCTCTTATTCTGCTGTGAATGGATTTACTGAAGCTTGTGTTTTAGTAAACAAAAGTGCTTTCAGTAATACCAAATTCCTTCTTCTGAGCAGCTACAGAGAAGAGCTGAATGGAAAACAGATTTCCTTCCTGAAGAGAAAAGCCACATATTTCTGACAGAACACTTCTGGGAAAAATAAAAATGGCATTATTTGGCTTGCTGGCTTTCCAGCAGTGGATGGGCTTTCTGCTTCTCCAGCTTACCAGGAAGCTCACCCTGCCAGTCACCTGTCAGCCAGGCAACCAAGAATCCGATTGACTGTTTGAAGGGGTGGGGGTCTTGTTGCTTGGGAAGGCTCAAAGGATGACTAACTGCTGTAGCTTCTCAGCTTTTGCTGTGGGAAGTGTCAGGAATTGCAGGGTTCCTGAAAAAGATGCATTTGAGAAATAGGATTAAATGTTGCTTGTAACCAGACTAGAAAAAGTTTTGCTAGGAACAACCTTACAGCTAAGCTTCTCTCTGTGATGCAAAAAGCGATTGTAGTTCATGTAGGTGTTTTGTACAATAGTAAATATCGGAGGCCTAAATATTAATAACTTCATAGTTTCAGAATGGTTCTATGATAAAGGTGATGCTGTAAGTATAAATACAAATCTTTCTTCACCTAGACAGATAAGCTAGACATGTCCAATAGCTTTTATCTCTAAAAGTAAATGCAGACTTCTATCCTGTTAATGGGGGTTTTCTCAAGGGGATCTGTGTTATTCAGAGCAGAAAAGAAAATAATAGAATTCTTTAAGTGATAGGGGAAAAAATTTATTGAATGTACATAACAGCAAAAAACCACCAACTTTCTCATCTGTCTATTACAGTACACTGAGACTTGAAAAATCAGATCTATTGACAGATTTAGAAGACAGATCTGTATAGAAAAAAAAAACAACCCTGCTCTAATTATTGGCTAGCTTGTAACTAGAGGAAAGCAAAGACGAACCGTTTGTTGATAGGGAGTGTGTGAACATCGAATAAGATGTTCTCAAAATATGGTTTTCATAATTTTAGAAATGATAAAATATGAAGTTAATGGGTAGCATGAATTTAGAAACAATGCTTAAAGATGATTTTGTCATATAGAAAATCGGGTGTTTTGTCTCATTTAAAGTAAAATATATTGTGATGGTATTTGAAGTGATATAAAGAAATTGTCTAATGAAAGTATTTTGTCTGCTGCTACTTTTTATTTCACATTATACACGCAAGGTTTTGCCATTAGGCAGTTTTGTTATCAAGCAAGCATTGCTGTTTTCAATCACAGCAAAAACAGTTATGATACATTCTTTACAAAGTAGTTCTTTGTTCAAATGTAAACATCTGCCACTGTTCTTTATCATGAATCACAGCTGAAAAATGCAGATACATCTTTTAATAGTAAGTTTTAAATGTGTGCAAACTATGGGATGCAGTTCGAGCTGCTGGAGAGTTGCTGTCACTTGAAGATGACACCAGGTGTGGATATGGCCTTGTGTTCAAACTCCACTGACTTGCAGAGAGAGAGGACTTCATATTACAATTTAAGAACTTAATATTACAATTTAATTTCACCTTGAGTTTAATAAGAATTATGATTGTTAATCCTGTGTTAAAAACACAACGTTGCCTTAAAAATCAGTTTAGGATAAAACAATAGTAAGAGGTTTCAATAGCAGTAAGGACCAAACCTTTCCTTTTGCAGTTGTCAGCCGATAAATGGAGTTATACAGTTCTTGGAGAGTGATTTGTTTTCATTTTTCATCATGTTAACCATCACCATAGAGGATACTACAGTCTTACAGACCTTTTCAGTGCCCTCAGCCTCAGGTTGCACCTCTTACTCTGACAGGACTCTAAGTGGATGGAGAGGAGGGCATGTGCTGTTCTTTAGCCTTGTTGGCTTTTAGAGTCATCCTTGCCTCCAGTGTGAAAATTGCTGTTAATGAAATGTGTATAAATTGGTTTAATGTTAAGGACTGCTTCTTTTTAAAGCTTCCTGGTGCTTGGTGGTACTGTCAGGAAGTCACTTGTTTGACCTACAGGACATAACAAAAGTCTTCTTGGCACTTACCTGCTTTTTGGACTTCCTTGTAGCAGTAAAAAACAATGACATATACTTTAAGATCATGAGGCTTTAGTGAATTCAAAGTTGTTTACAGTGGTGTTTAGTTTTGCAATGCGGTTTTGTCTTAAGCTTGGATTGCTCTGGAGTGGGAGGATTGTCCATCAGAAAATGGTTTGTTGGTGGTTTTCTGCCTCCTGAAGGCAGCGTGTGCAGTGTGAAGTCCAGGGAAGCCAACTTGTCTGCTGCCTAGGCATAAAGTCCTTTGGCTGGTGAGATTGAGCCGTGTATTCAAACAAGCACAAGCCAGCACTTCACTTCATATGTTTGTTAGATTTTCCCCTCTTTTGCCATCTCTACTGTAGTCTTTAAACAGTGTGACAGAAGTACACTTCCACTTCAGTTAATGGATTTATCAAATACCTTATTTCATGCTTTCTGCTTTTGATTTATGAATTTTGATCCCAGAGACAAGGACCTTGTGAGTATTGATTGTGGAAAATGTCAGACTAACAGAAGTTAATTTCGCTTGTACATGTGGAAGTCTGTGATTCTCTGACAGCGCTGTCTGCCGAGAACTGGCTGTCACCCAGCCCAAGTGACACCGTGCCATCACAACAGCTAGCCCCTCTGCCCCATGCATCAGGATGAAACCACACATGGATGCAGGGCTGGCAGTGGGTTCAGAGGAAGGGGTGCATGAGGTCGGGTCAAGGGAGGAGAGTGCGAGGTGCTGTGGAGCCCATCACTCTGTGGCTCCCTGACATTTCATTTCTCAATTAGCTTTCTTTGTAAATTATAAGTTCTTAAGTTTTGTTGTTTTGTTTTGTTGTGGGTTTTTTGTTTTTGTGGGTTTTTTGGGGTGGGTCTTTTTTGTTGGCTTTTTTTTTGTTTGTTTTTTTAAATGACAGAGTTAAAGTGTCACTTATACAGAGGGGAACTTGAGCGGTAGGTAGCAGACTGGTTTAGCTCCTTGCGTGTCTTGCATTTGAGATGTGGTTAAAAACCTTGGACTTCTTACAGCGTATTAATTCTGAGTGTATGTATTATCTCGGACCACAGAAAAACAGAAGAAAATCCATGGATGTCAGATAAAAAATAACAAAAAATGGTATCAATACATGGTCTTGACTCTTCATCAGAAAAGAGATTCTCAGTAGGCATCCACACTGATGATAGTGAAAAGATGCCCACTGGTTCAAGCTGAAATGAATTAAATGCTTCAGTTTGTCCTGTAATCTTCCTTTTTCTTGACACGTTTCACTGGAATTTCATCGGGGAATTTTTCACTCGGAGAAATAGTATAGACAAGCAAAACCACACTGCTGTTTGCTGATTTTTGTCTTAAAATTAGTTTAAGAGTATAATAATGTAGGAAAAATGTCAGAGTCTAGGAAGTGGTCGTTGTCCCAAAATTAAAAAGTCTAATCCAAGAAATGCATAGTTAAAGACGTTCAAAATTGTATACCTTGACAAGTAGAAACAGCTAACCACAGAGACCATAATAGTGTTATGTTTTAGACTACAGAGGAAAAGGAGAATAATCTGTTTTTCCCATAGAAAGTTATAATTTATTTTTTTCCCCTTCCCCTGACTTGAGAGATTAATGTCACTTTGAGCAAGTCAAGAGATTTTGATTAATTAACACTGTGTGGGGATATAGAAAGAAAAGTACCAAAAAAGAGATTTTATCACTTCAGTTTCACTTTAAATGGCAAAGCACTCAGGATATGCTAACAAACGTGAAGGCAATAGAAGCAGGTACAATGCAAGAGCCATGGTACTGGTAGTCAGTAAAAGGAGTTTTGTCCTCCTGACCATAGGAAGAGGAGAGGAAAAAGTCTTAAGAGTTTATCTCCTTCATACCATACTTGAAAACAGAAAAGTGTTAGATTACGTACTGACAGTAATCAATTTTAAACAAGACTTATTAAGGAAATAAGAGCATGGATTATAATTTATTTATTTATTTATTTAGCCAGGAGATTGTCACATTAAGGAAGTAGTCCATGTTTCCTCTTACATAGATATTTTAAGAGAAATAGGGCCAATTATTTTTTGGCTCCTGCACAGCTGAAAGAGAATAAGATGTTACTAGGATACTGATCAACTTCCTGTCAAAAGATCTTAACCACATGAAATACTTGTGCTGCTCCCCTTCTTCTTTGGAACTGTTGGTTTTATCCACACATGGGGGTAGGTTGGCAGGCCGTCATGAAAGAACTGTAACTCCAGAACTAGAATAACTAAGGTGTACCTTAAAGTTTACTTTAAGTGTTTAAAGTGTTTACTGAAGGGATAGACAGAATGGTGGGTGCAGGCCAACCACATAACAGTAAAACATGTACCTCTTTAAAGATCTTCATTCATACTCCCTGAGAACAGAAACTGCAGTGTTACAGAAAAACTGTCTCAAGAAATACCTATAATAAAGTTCTTGTATGTATAGTACACAGATACAGGTATGTATGTGCATGCATTGTACTCATACACACACACGCATAAACACCTCAGTATGTCTGGATGTTAAACTTCCTTTAAAAAACTTTTTCACTCTTGGATTGATTAATTTCCTTCCTTCCTTCTGAATTTGATTAAAGAAATTCAGCAAATGCATAAAACTTTTCTATCTAATGGAAGAAGGAAAACCAGTTTCTTAGTTTTGTGGAAATATGAATGACATTATGGAAATAGTTAAAGAAGCAGAGGCTGTATTTTTTTTTATGAACTTTTTTGCTATAAAATGTATGTATTTAATGAGGCACATTAATCCTGCTTAGGTTTGTTTTGTTTTGTTTTATTTTGTTTTTTTAAGGGCCATAAGAGCAGATTTCCATGTGCAATTCCAAGGGATATTTACATGTTACCCTTTAAGAACAGTCTGACAAAGTCATAGAGTCTTTGTTTCAAAGAAGGAAAATGCAAACAAATACTTCATCGACTGTATAAATACACAAAATCAGCTTCTTGGGAGCATGTCAAAAATTATATGAACGTATTGCATATGGTTATATGGCAATCATGCATTTAAGTCCGTATATCTAAACACGTGTATGTAACTGCATGAGTCCAAATTTACGTGATATGTCTAAACCAGGCACCAAAGAATTAAAGAGAACAAAAAATGTGCAGAAATATTTTTACTATATCAAGTTGTTAATTCTGCTTAAAGAAAGTATAAGATATTTCTTATATTCCATATTCTGCAAATGCCTTAGCTAGATGGCTCCAAAGAACGAGAAATATTTTTCAGCTAATGTAAATCACTTCTACAAGTGATTTTCTTGGTACACTTCTGAAAATGTTTTTCTTGGCATAAGACGATATGACTTAATAAACACAAGAACTGTAAAGTGAGTGTTCCATTCAAAAATGCATCTCATTCTAGAAATTTTCTATTTTATCTGTAAAAAAGCACAAAGACTAAATCTAAACTGATTTTTGCTATGAAAGTTGATGCTATCCTCTGAGGTTTCAGCCACTGTATTTTTATTTTTGTGGATACTACTCTCTCAGAAATAAAAGCACTGGTTCCTCAGATATAAATTGTTCTTTTAAAAGTGGTGTTAATGGAAATCCCCTTGGTGTATGTTTTGAATACAGGGAAGACTTAATGAAGGTGAGATTGTCAGAGATGCCTGAACAAACATGAATATTGTTATAGATTTTATGTTTGCAAAACTGTCATTATTTGACCTGAGCTCTGTCTGGAACAGAGACGTTGTGAAGTCAACAGCATTGAACAAGCACCATCATGGCAAAACACAGCCTTTTCTGCCTTCCCTTAGGACTTCTTCACAGGAACCTGAACAGCAACCTACTGAGAAAATGTTTTCTTTTTCATTTCAACTATGAAACTTTCCATAGTTGTAGCAATTTGAAAATATGGCACTAGTTGTGCATTATTTCATCCTAGTTCCAGTTTAAGGACAGGCTTAACTTTGCCTCTTGCAGATAAAGAAAGGGAGTTTGTACTACTGTAGCTACTTTCTGTTAAGAAATGGCATATACAATGACTGTACCTGGAAGGGTTCAACATAATGTATTGCATCTATAACAGACACTTCATATACAGAGAAAAGTATTTAATGTTTTAGACATGTTTCATATGTTTAAATGTGTTGTGATATTCTGTTTCAAAAAGGCTTCCGTAAGTAGATATATATTGCCACAGAAGACTGATATGAGCAAAACTAATAATACTTTTTAAGGAGTGCTCTGAATAAAAACTTTGCCGGCACTAATGAGGAGTGATCAGTGAAATCCACTGTACTCCTGTGCCATGGGATCTTCTTAAACCCATCCTAAGGAAACCTGTGCAACACTGGACTTGTTCATCATTATGTTCTCAGGAAGCAAATGTCAATTTTTTTTTCTGTAAAGCGACATACAGAAATGACATTAAGAATGTTGTTTACAAGGTACGATTTTTCAGCAGTCCTTTCTCTAAAAGAAGAGATTCCCTGTAAACCTAATGTATAAGCATTTAAGAGGCTTAAAATATATATCTAATACAAGCCAGTAGGTCTAAAATGAATATCCAATGTCATGAGTTTAAATCTAATAATTTTGGATTTACTGCAATAGCCTGCTTTATTTACTGCAATAGCAACAGTACAGTCCTACCATATTGCCCCTGCAACTGTAATTATATGGAGATGTTTCAATGATTTTGCAGTACTGCCTTCCAGTTAATTTTCCTTTTTTGCTTTCTCTCATAATCGTAAATGCTGACAGTTTCAGAAGGAATCTTGTACAAAAATCTGTTTTCCTCAAAAATATTTTCCTTCACCTCCAAAATTAATTTTTTTCAGAAAAGTTCCCAGAAAAAGTGGAACTTGAGATGCAGTTTAATGCCTGATTACATCGCCGCTAAAAAATGAGTTAAAGAAAACCTCTTGCTTCAGAATGCATTTTCTTCCAAATGAAGACATGAGAGGGGAGAATATTTTTTCCTCTTAGTAACATAGCATGTGAATCTGGGTTTGAAAGCAGCTGATTTAAAACCAATAATTTTGATTTTAAAAATTCCCTTAGACATTTTCATGAAGTGCTTCAGTGGTTTGATTTTATTTCTGAGTCCAGAGGAACTGGATGGTCTAAAGCACTGATCCTCTGCCCACTCACAGTCAGGAGGGTTACTGTCTTAACCCAAGTCCTAATGTATGCAAGTAGAATTTGAGTAGCATTATCTTATACTTCTTTATCTGTTTGATTTTGAGCCTAAATATTTGAGTTACCAGGTAGGAAGCTGTGGAATTATTAGAAAGCCTCTTGTTATAAAGGTTTAAAAATAGTGTCTCTGAGTGTGATTAATATTTATTTTGTAAGGTGCGTATGATAGAATTATTCACTAGAATGGTTTTCGGATTTCATATTATAATTTTATGATGGTCTGGTTTGAGCATTTGTAAATAATATGACCATCTTAAACTCATGCTGCCAAAACCAGATCCGTGTAGAAAATACCACTCTTTTTTAAGTTTCAGATCTTTTCTTTATTGAACCCCCTTTGAGGTTTTTTTTTGTCTGTGATTTGCCTGCTTTTTAAATATGCTGGTGGATACAGTACTAGACATGCATATCTTTGGTCTGCTCTCCCAAGTGCTGGGGTTGTTTTTCCTGGTTTGATCAGTGGGCCCTGGCAACAGGGAGCAGATAATACCCTGGTCCCTAGAACAATGAGGTGTTGTTTGCCCAGCTCCTTTTCCCCTTTTCCTAGATGCCGGCGTGGTGGGTATGGTTAACAAGCCCCACCAGCTGGCATATCTGTGCAGACATAATTGCACATGAATGGTGTGGGGAGAGGGGAGTGAGGGAAGAAATAAAACAGATAACAAGCAAAAGGAAAAAGTAGCACTGTAAACAAGCAGCATATTTTTTTCCCCTCCACAGAGCAAGCTTTTGTGACTGGAGGCAGTATCTGTGTGCAGCCTGACTTCTAATCCATATCGCAAACAGCTTCCAGATGCCTGAGTCCCCACCACTATTCTGGCATCCCTACCCTTCACAGATGCCTCTCTATGAGGGGGGTCTGTGAGTAAAATTGGGTGTATTTTACTAATCATTCATTTCCAATCTTCCTGAAGGGGAACTTTTATTAATAAACTCTTTTCATCTGTCTCTTTGATTAGGAAGAAGATAATCGCTTAGTCATGTGAAAAGGGGGGAAAAAAAAAAAGACTGCTGGGGGGTCGCCTATTTTAACATGTGCTTGAGTGGAAGGAAACAAATAAAAACTGCAGAACAATGTGAGTACTAAATGGTTCCAGTTGAGCTTGAGTGGTGGAGGGGAGTTTGAATAGAAACCGCGGCGGCTGGGCTGGCCTCCCAAGGCAAGCAGAACTAATTCCCCTGATCCTGGCTACTCGGCAGGCAGCAGGCATGTCAGCTGGACCTGGCCAGCACAGCCGGCAGGTGCGCCGGTGGGAGCAGACGGGCAGGGATGGGGCCCATCAGCCACCCCTTCACGAAAGGGTGGCTTGGTGCAGGGTGCTTCGTTTTCACTACAGGTTGTAAAGTTGGTGTGACGCAATTCAAGGTTTTTTTCATCCTCTCTGCTTCATTCTCAATGTATCATTCCACATTACTTGCCTCAGATTGATACACTCCGGTTTACTACTGTGTTAGATCTGAAGGAAATGAGTACTGCCTGGCGATCACCAGCACTTAATTACAAAGTGAATGCTGAAAAGAGATTTTCACATTAAGGTGTGTTTGTCCTCTGAGCTACCTAATGTTTCTGTATAAACATTACGGACCTGGCTTTGGTCCACTTTCAATAACTGATTTTTAAGAATACGAAACTGTAGTTTTATTAGATCAGAGAGTTCATATCATCACCTGCCATCAGCTGGCACGGTTCCACTGACTCACCTGTAGCCAGATACTGATGCTAATGGATGATATTATTCACATAGCTTAAAGTCACAAAATTGTATATCACTGATTCAGTGAAAACTATTCTGACTCATCACATTTGAATTCCATTTCTTTCTGCTTTCCACTCTTATTTCTCAGTAGTCTGGCTGAAACTTGATTTAAATGGTTAAGAAGTAGATTCATATTTATTTATTTTCTTTCCATTAAATTTTTTGATTTAAAGAAATGCAGATGTTTGCAATATTAAGACCCCCAGCACAACCAGATAGTTGAACCCCATAATTTTATGGAATTCTTTGGGTTCTCAGACCACAGCAGCATAATGAAGATTTTCATAATGATTTGTATGTTCCAAAAGGTAAAGATTACTGCAAAACAATGAATTTATTACATGTTGTCTGTAACATTTTCCGTTCTCCATCATCACAGTAGTTAAGAATTCTACCTTTACTTCTAGGAACAACCCAGAAAGAATGGCAACTGCACTACCAAAATCCATGCTGCTTTGGGAAATATATGAATTAATCAATTAACTTTAACATTTCTGGTCAGAAATTTGTAAAATTTCATTGTTCTGGAAGTTTTATGTTTTGATTTTACAAGGAAATTATACATGTTTTTGAAATACTGAAATACCTTTTTTGCATTTCAGAAGTGTCCAGGGGCAAGCTTTTCTATAGGAAGAGAAAAACCTGCTCTTTCATTGGATATGGGGCTTGGACACTTACATGAAATGAGATTCTCATTGCTTCTTTGACTATTGCAAAGCTGGACTTCAAGCCAAGTCTTCCAGGTGAAACCCACAGGATCTTTCTGCTTGTCTGTTGTTTGCTCGGTGTTGATGAAGGTGTATTTTCATCAGAATTTCTATTCTGAAGCTGCAAATCTTTTTTGAATGAAGAGGTGTCAAAATAGGCATGTTACTAAAAAGATCTGAGTGTGATGGATCAATTTAATCTGAAAATTCCTAGCCAAATCTCATAATGTATGTATGAAATATAATGAAAAACTATGTATTTATCTATCAACAAAAGGGCAGTTTCATAGAAAACTTGTGCTGGAATTAAAATAAATAATCAGTGGTTCTGATTTTTTTTTTTTTAAGTATGAATTTAATAATGCTTGGCTTTTTTCTAATTTTTTTTAATTCAGAAATCAATAAATAGGAACAAACTTTAACTTAAAACTTTTGTGAATAGTGAATATGTATTGCTCTTAGCCACAGAGGAAAACTGGAGGGATAGCATGTAAACCTGAAGAATTACACAAGTAGAAGGAAACCTGAAATCTTCTGTTATTTTTGTTATTTTTATATTGTACTTCTGGAGGTCTTTGATTTCCCATTTGATTTTGCCCTATAAGGTAGTGGGGAGATAAATCACAGGTTCCAAATATTTTGTGTTATTGAACTGTTGTGATGATGAAGTTATTTGTAGATGCAGAAGACAGCAAAAATAATCACCACCTTGCATGGTTACCTGAATTGCCATGCTGCAAGGAGTGTCAGTAAATAGGGATGCAGCCTGAGCTGCACATAGCTCCTCTCTCCCCAGCCCCTCACTGAGCACTTTTATGAGGAACCCAGCTGCTAGGAGACAGGTTAGAAGACAGGGAAAACTGTCCCCAAAAGGTGCCAGATAGTCTGCAGTGAACGGCATAAAATCCAACTACGGATGCATTCATTACTTTTTTGTGACTTTTTTTTTTTCAGGGATTAAATGGAAGAAATCAGCTGATCACAAGGTATGAGCTGGAAATGAGACATTCTGGGAACAAGGGCAGATTGTGAAGAGTGTTTCTTAATGCAGCACTAGTCAAAACTTGGCATTCAAGCCCCTGACGGTCATAGCTTGAACAAGAGGTTTTGTCCTTGTGTTTTCTTTCTAATTCATTTTCAGGTTATTGTTTCTGTCTATTGTGTGTTACATATCTCTTCGTGAATGCTAATTTTTGCGTGTTCCAGCATTCTTGTATTCTCAAATGCCTGGTGACCTATTCAAAGGAGGCCGACGTGTTGGCTTGGTAACTTGAAACTTTTGGTAACTAGACATTTCTTCAACTTCTAGTGAATTGAGGCTTGGCGATGTGTAATACTGGCACATGTACTTGAGTTAGTAATGGGTTTGATTCACACTATGGCATGCAGGATAATAAAGGATCAAGCTGCAGGATGCAGAGGTCTGTTAATTGCCTAACATTACACTGTGCTTTTGTTAATGTTTGATTTTCAGTGGGCAGGGCACGGTGTATGGAGAAGATTCCATTTCTGTGCCACTTCTGCATTCCCTCTGGATATCAGTGAACTGTCCAGCTTGTAAAACACTTGTGCATAAAGAGAGGTTTGCTCTGTAAATTTACGAGATTGTGACAAATTCTCTTTAGATGCAGAAAATTTCCCTGGAAAGAGTGTACCTGGAGACCAAAACATAAAGCATGTGCAAACCATGATGTATATTGTGTCAAAAAAAGAGAAAAATCTAAAAAATTCATGGCTGATAAAGCTTTATTCTAACAATGAGAAAGATATTATCCCCAAAATAAAGGAGCCACTTCCCTGTCAGTACACAAGCAGTCATTTTCATTGTCTTAAATTTAACAGCATGTGTATTCCCATGTGTGAGAAAAAGGGTCCTGGTTAATTTTTGTATGCAATAAAAGGACCTTTGGGCATACTTTACCTTAATGCTTTTTCCTTTGTTTGAGAAAAAGAACTCTCAATCAGAAAAGCAAGAGATTAACTTAGACTGCAGCATGGATGCTGGCCTGTTCAGTTAAGTGCGCTGCTGGTAATAGGTATACCAGATCATGAATAATAATAGATTGTTCCTTTGCTTCCAAAGTTTCCTCCTTTGGGGTCTTTCTGAGGAAAAAAGAGACACTTTAAGAAGCAGTTTGAGATTTCACAATAATATAGTTTTGAAAGTACACTGAATATCTAAATAAAAAGTTTGGCCTGTTGCACTACATAATGACTCATTAGCATCTGATTCCTGCTTATGCAAAAGCTGATGCCTTTGTGAAAAAAATTATTATTCAGCTACACTGAATAATATATGTGCTAGTTTTATGTATATATTTAATATGTCCATTAAAGCAAAAACAAAACAAAAACCAAAAAGAGCAGAATTGCCATGCATGCAGAGAATGTTAGAGTACAGTAGATGATGATCTATATTTAATCACCAGTTTTCCTTCATATTTGCGGTTTACTTTGAAACATAAATGAGTGAGGGACATCACAGTTTTCATTCATCTGTGTAATTACCAATGCCAGGTTTTGTCAAATAGGGATGGCGAGTCTTGCTGTGAAGTTGTTTGCAGAAAGAATTTGATAAAGCAGCCCCACCAATTAAAATAAATGTTTCTGAATTGGTTGTGAGCCTGTATAAGAGCTGATGGAGATTCAGGTAATACTCTTTTATCTGTGTTCAGCCTCTCTTCCACCAAGCATAGTTTTGATATTTGAATGATTCCCTTGCTCTTTTGGGTTAAACTTACTACTGTTATTTTATTGAGTTTGATCATTATATTTACAATTCACCTCCTCAGCAAAACTAAACTGTGTGGCAAACCACTCTGCCAGAACACCTGAAACATCAGTCTTTTATTGTTTGGTGTGTTTTTTCAAGAAGAGTCTGCAGCAAAAGGCCTTCTTCCACTTTATCTAAAGGCCATCCTTACCATAACCTTGCTGTTATCGCAGCATGTTGCTCCTACAGGTCAGTGCTAAATTTTTATTTTATTTTAAGGTCTGCACTACACAGACATTAACCAACTCTCACAGCACTCTCATGAAGTCAATGGTTAACTGAAATTATCCTCTGTAAGTACATGAGGTTCTTAAACCTGAAGATTAAGTACTCTTTGCAAGGACAGCCATGATTCTCCAGTACAGTCAGACCATAGCTCAGGACCTGTTGACACTCAAGTCTCTGCTTACGCCATCAGACTATGCTGTATTCTGACTAAAGATGTTTCCCAATTAGATGTAAATTATACGGTTTTATATATTATGTTTAATTAAAGAATGAGCAAATAGTTGTGACAACTGGCAAGATGGTTATTTTGTACCATCTCAGGCTCAGCTACAGCTACAAAAGGGGCATGCAATCAGCAGTTGTCTTTAAAAAGAGCAGTTAGAATAAAATGATTAGTTTAATCAATTTAGACCTATTTTCTTAAACAAATGGAATTCCTAGAATAAATAGCTTGCTCTGTTCAGACTGGGGGAAGACTCTGTATGACTGAAAAGGATACTTTTTTAAAGTACCATTCCTTTGTCTTGAAAGGCGGAAATGACTTAATGTAATTAACATTTTTTTGCATTTACCAAGGAAGTGTGGTTACTTGTGCACAGGAACACTAGTTTCCTGACATAAAGAGTGTCTCATAGCAGGGAAGAATTATTTTAGAGCTTTAAAAATTATCTAGATAGAATATGTTCAAGACATTCTCCTTCCTGAATTACTTGTAGTTCATCAGGAACTTAAGGAACTATTTACATGGAGCTGTTGAAGCAAGTACAGAGGAGGGCCACGAGGATGATAATAGGGCTAGAGCACCTCCCATATGAAGACAGGCTGAGAAAATTGGGGCTGTTCAGCCTGGAGAAGAGGAGGCTGCGTGGAGACCTCATAGCAGCCTTCCAGTATCTGAAGGGCACTTACAAGGATGCTTGAGAAGGGCTCTTCATCAGAGACTGCATTGGATAGGACAATGGGTTCAAACTTCAACAGGGGAGAAGTTGTTTACTGTGAGGGTGGTGAGGCACTGGAACAGGCTGCCCAAAGAACTGGTAAATGCTCCATCCCTGGCAGTGTTCAAGGCCAGGCTGGACAGAGCCTTGGGAGACACAGTCTAGTGTGAGGCATCCCTGTCTATAGCACGAAGTTGGAACTAGATGATCTTAATCCAAACCATTCTATGATTCTATGATTTAGAACATATGCTTGGATATGAGGTAGACTGGGAGGTTCAGTTTAGCAGAAGACACACAAAACTGCTTACCCTTTTGATAAGAAGTTTTCTTCTGCATGCTTGTTATAGAGCAATTTTTCGCAGTGCATAAACAGTTGAACAGCACGTGAGTGACTCTGGGACTTGAAACATATTTCTGGAATTTGTTGAATTGCACACTATAATCACTTAATCTGATCCAGGTCAGTTAGGATTTACTAATGCATAAATATACATGCAGCAAACTCATTGAAGAAATGCTTAAAGCAGAAGTGTAAGTGTGACAAGTCCTATTCATTTCCTGTGAAAGCTATCCTTTGTTTATAAAAGGCTATATGTGTGTGGGTTTTTTTAAGGGAAGATGTAATACTAAACTGCAAAGGTCTTCCATAAAGCCTAATGAAGTTAGTAAGAATCTTTCCACTGAAGTACACAATATTTACATTGGGCCAAATGAACTATAAACTTTTATATACCTATTTAAGTGAAATTAGTTTCTCTAATTACATGTGAAATATTACTTTATTTTACTTTAAAACTTGTGGGTGCTAATATGTTTTTATTCAGATTCTTATGCACGCAAAATACCTTAGTTGTTCTTTTTTAATTAAATTAGATGCTTGATATGTTAGCAATCTATTAATTTCAAGTTCTTCTTAAAAAGAACTGCTATAGCAGTACTCTTAATCAGCAATATGCATACTCTTATCAGTGTGCTTTACATTACAGTGATAGACATTGATTAAAGTGTTCTTAATGGATTATCGGATATTATCTCCTGTGCAATTTGTAAAGAATTAAGTTAATAATTTTCCGTTCTGGGATCACAGAAAATTTGATTTTCTCTAATAAGGTATGATTTATAACCAGAGTAGACAAACAATTAGTTTTTGGTAGTGTCTGAGGATTAAATTTCAGAATGCAATTTGGACGTATAGATTTAGAAGAATACAGATAAGAAAGATATCAGATGCTCATAGAAATTATGGCATTCAGAATCAATAGAAACTTAATAATTTTAAGTGCCTCTTATGTTAAAAAATAAAAGCTTTAGAGAGAGCATTACCCAGCTCAGTGGTAACGTGTTGTCCAAGACAGTGGAATGCAACCCTGGCTATCTACAGCTTAAATATTTCAAAGCTTTGCTGAATGTTCAAGTAGGCTACATAATGTATTAAGGTGTAAGGGTCATGTATATTAATTTAATATAAAAAAAAATCCAAACTTATTGGCTTCCTGTCATTTAAAGAGTTAATACTTGATACATTCTTTCTTTTCAGCTTTTCATTTTTCTTTTCTCTGACTTCAGAATTAGACCTGTAATCTGAATTTACAGTTTGCTGTATGTTTTAGTGTCGAGTAACCATTTCGCACATATTGGCCAAGTCCGGTTAGAAGCAAGTTAAAGAAGAGCCAAGACATCAGGATAAGCTGAACTGAATATTGATAGGTCAAACCTACATATTTTCTGGGGTTTTTTTATGCACTTTTGCTTATATTTTACTATGGAATGAGAAGCTCTTTATACCTGAGACACCTACTTTCCATATTTTAGGCCTTAAATTAAGACATAATTATAAATATACATATATTTATGTACTTCATAGAATTGTAGGATTATAGAATGGTTTGAATTGGAATGGACCTTAAAGATCATCTAGTTCCAAACCCCCTGCCATCAGCAGGGACACCTCCCACTGGACCACGTTGCTCAAAGTAAGCATTATGCATTTTATACTGAGCCATATATGGTCCATTATGAAGTATATGCCTATTTATAATTCTTTAATGTAATAAAGTATCTATTATTAAAATGCCAGAATCAGTCAAAACAGTGATTAGTTTTCGTTAAAGAAGATAAATAGTCTCCCATTTGCACTCATGGCGCAGGGTAATTGCTGAAAGAAACTAAAATTCTTAGTTTTAAAGAGTGAGCTGGACATGCTAGAAGTTGGGTTGGTGCAGCTATTTTGAACCAATATTTTGAATGTAGTGGTGCAAAATATTGAATCGATTATATCTACCAGAAATGATGAATTAATGAATCTGTTCAATTGATTCTTTAAGGTCAATATACTTTACAATTTTCATACAGTGATGGAAAAATTGGTTTTGTTCAGATCTATATACTCATCTTTACTTTGTTAGTTCATGTTTGTATTACAGCTTAACACTGAAAAAATATTATATCGTCTTTGGAAATTGTGATTACTCCAAACAATTGATTCAGATCTAAACATCTGAAACAGTATACAAAACGACAGCTACATTTGGGTAAATACATCAGATATACAGAAATGTATAAAACTTAATCACATCATTTATAGTGAGGCTGTTAAGCTGCAAATTGCACTAGAGAACATGTTAAAAATAAGGGAGTCACCTTAACAGTCTGCCCATACTGCTTCTTTACATTAGTCTGAAACTAATTCTGCATCAGCGTGTAATGAATTGGATTTGGTTCATAACCAGGTCTTGAATATTATTTAGTTCTTACGAGGGCTACACACAGACTTGT
Source organism: Lathamus discolor (assembly GCF_037157495.1). Lineage (NCBI taxonomy): Eukaryota > Metazoa > Chordata > Aves > Psittaciformes > Psittacidae > Lathamus > Lathamus discolor. The sequence goes on along the minus strand of NC_088885.1, from coordinate 62,762,434 downwards.
GGAAGTGTCAGTCATAAATCATGATTGCTAATGGAATTTCTAGGAAGAGAGATATTGTTATATGGCCAAGAGAAAGAACTGTAGATTAATCAGCTTGGTAAGTGAAACACGTACTGTGTTGCTAACAGATACTATTGAAAGTTAGCAAGGAAAAAAATAATAAATCTATATGAAAGCACCCAAATAATAGCTTTTTTCTTTAGGGCCCAAAAGGGCTGTCTAACACTGATGCAGAGGCCTCCCAGGCTCTCAAGTCCTGCACCAAAGGTTTCATTCACCTATGAGGTAGAAAGCATAGGTAGCTTTTCTTTTTTAGGTATTCCTATCTGAAACTGTACAGTCTCATTATCAGTGAAATGCTATAAAAGGAAACATTTTGCGACCCCCAGAACAGTACTAGGGATGATAAAACCCTGAGAATCTCTCCCCCTAATTATTTTTTTGTCTATTTTGGATCTGAACTTAAAGCATCTGGAAGAACAAGCACTTTTGAGACCCATATTAAGACTTAGGTTTTCCCATGCTCTCTCATTCTTGGTTGATTAGCAGATTAGTGTGCATGAGCAGGGAAAATTATCCAGGCCTTGGAGATTTTTCTTATGGATAAATTATTTAAATGAGAACACTTTCTCTCCAGGGAACAGACTACAGAACCAAACAAAACAAAACAAACAAACAAAAAAACCAACCCTGGGGAATTACTCAGTTCTTGGGAGATAATCCTTTATGCATGTTTGAAAAATAAAGTGAAACATTTTCAAGGAGTCTGAACTGAATGTGTTTCAAGATCCCATTCCTTATCTTGAATAAGGCCACGGCACAGCTATGTGAAAACCAAGCTCTGCTCATTAAGTTATCATCCAGGATCATGCAGCTGAGATCTAAAAAGACAAAAAAAGCCAAGACTGAATTATAAATGCCATCTCTATTTTACAGGAAAGCAACCAATACACAAAGAGATTAAATTCCTTGGCCAAGACCTCACAAGCTGCTACTGGCAGATTTCAGCTCTGAAATCCTCTAAGTCTTATTCAAGTACTGGAGGAGATGGATTTTCATCTTGCAGAGTCCCAGCTGTTTCTGTAGGGCTAAATGCTTGAAGACCTCAGCAGTTTACATGCTGTAAGTCTACATGTTTGGAGACCCTGAGACCCCAACTGTTTACATGTTTGAAGACCCAAACAGTTTAAATACAGTTTCAGATCTCCTTGTGTTGTGACATACTCACAAAAAAGGAATGGCTGAACAGTGTGGATTTAACCATTAACTACATTGTTTTGTATCTTTGATTCATGAATTGCAGGTTTATGAATCAATTTAAATCTTGTTGGGTGTGGGTAAGGGTTTTTTCAATGGAGGGATCATCCCTTATTGATTATGAACAGAACATAAAGCAAGTTGAAGTTACCCTGAAAATTGACCTAAAGTAAACTTTCTGTTATGAATTGTAGCTAGATATTTCAAGAGTTTTCTATCTACAGCTGGTGGACAATATTGCCTGAGCAGCCAATTATCTCCCTGTTTAAAGCCTAAAACTTACATAGAGAGTCCAGACACCATTAATGCCACTGCAGTTTTGTCATTAACTTTACAGATCTATATCTAAGTCAAACTTTGTTTTGTGAGTCACTGGATGAAGACAGAACAGTGAGGATCTCTGAGCAGTCATTCGTGTTTCCCCTGCTTCTGGCTGACCTAGTCAGTTTTGGGTTATCAGCAGACTTCAGTGTGGGAGCACTGTTGGAAGTCACTCTGACCGTTGGGTCCACAGAAAACCACACTTCACTGACTATTAAAGATGCATTACAGATTATAGTCACTTTGTGTGGCTCTTTTGGTCAGTCATAGAGCTTCAACCATTTTCAGTGTTGTCAGTGAAACTGAAATAGCACAACTATGTCTGGCAGCAGACGGTGGGGAACAAAACAAAACAAAAAAAAATCCCAACCAAAGCTGCAAACAAAACTGGTGCACATTATGTAGAAATTGCCTTGGCATGCAGGTCATTGGTGATTTCATTTGTAAGTAATGTTTTGATTGTCACAGATTATATGTTGCTCTCATCCCCCTGACATTTGTTGTGCAGCGGGATTGATTTTTGTGCTCCAGTATGAAAAGGTCACTTTGATCAATGCAGTGTAATTGGCACTAAATTAGGATCATATCAGGTTATTTTGCTATTTAATGATGAAATATTAAAGAATAGCATGGGAAGATTGCAGGCACTAAAGTGCACTTTAAACCTGCTGTAATGATGTTTTATTTTGTGAGGAAAATGGAGAGAAAAACAACTAAAGTGCAGAAAATGACTGTGATGTATTGGAAGAGTGGCCTGGAATTATATATTTTCACTTGAAATAGACTGAAAGCCCTAGACACAAAACACCAAACCCAGCAGTCAGTCCTGAATACGTTATAGAGAGCCCTTCTTTAGAAGTTTTAATGATGATTGTGCTCATTATGTACTAGTTAGACATGTTAAGCTTTTACAAACTGCATATGATGACCGGCCAAAAGTAGATTGCTGAAGTTATGCACTTAGGGCGTGATTCAGGGCAACACTTGAGACATGTTTGGGCACCACTAAACTTGAAAGTAAATAATTAGGTATATAATTAATTAACACCTGTGTAGGGATAAGCACATAAAGTACTTCACACACCGGTGTGGTACAAACGTGTCAAGATTATTCAGAAGGACTTAACTTAAGCCTTTCTTGGTTTTGAGAAAAGATCCTTTTGTGTTTTACTTGTGCTACTGTGTTTAAGCCCAAAAGTTGTTTCCTTCATCCCTTCCTCATTTTAAGAAACTGTGCATTATATTATCATTTGTAGAACAGTATCTATAGTGTAAAGCCAAGGTCAAAATCTTAAACTTCTAAGTTTGTTCTCCAGGTAGATATATGTACTTAAGGAGACCAAAGCTCCTGCAACACTGGCTGCCTTTAAAGAATAATCTTTTGATTAAGATTTTCTAAAGAGTGGATGTAGAACTCTAGTGCTCTCTGGCTTAACAGTGAAACTCTCCTCAGGTGAATGATGAGAATTAGGTATCAATTCTTATGTTTGGGCGCCAAGCTTGATAAAACTTGAACGGGAATTTGAATGCTCAGATCCTATTAAAAAAAACAAAAACACAACACAACCAAAGCAAACCAAAAAACAACAAAAAGAAGCCCAAAACCAACAAACTAAACCCAAACAAAAAATCCCCAAATAAAAACCCAACAAAACCAAACAGAAAAAAACACAGCCAGTTTCAGGCAAAGCTGTTCAGCCAGTCCTGACTGAATTCACTAGGATTTTTTCCAAGTAAATTCAGTAGACAGTGGCTTAGATGAAGCATCCATTTAAAAATACGTATGGAATGCATTTAAAAATTAATATGGGATATCATCTTTAGCAACATTGGCTAAATCGGAATTTATTTCTTGGCATATTTTTTAAAAATCTAAACGTGCAACTGAGTTCCTGCTTCTGAGGAAGCTCAGATGCTCCCTATTTAATGAGGATATATTTAGAACACGAGTTTTGTCAATATTTTTTCAGACTTTGCATCTAAAGTAATGATAAGCATCATAAGCAGTGTTAATAGTGTATGTTATTTTCTCCACTGTAAATACATACACTCTCCAATTATTCTGAAATGTTGCTGAACAAGAGGAAGCAGCATAAGATTATACTTTTAAATGCAGCTAATGTTGCAAGAAATTTGTTTGAAGCTTTGCTGCCATTAAGTATGTTATCTAGCTGCGACATGATCTTTGAAAGGGCTAACATATTAAACTTGTAAATACCATAGAAATATTTTTCTAAAACTATCAATAGTAAAAAAAAACCCAAACAAACAGTAAAAAAAAAAAAATTATCAACAGTAAAATTGGAATTATATAAACTGTGTAAGGTAACCCTGAATGGCTTATTTAAATTTATTCAGCAGGCAGTGCTTGGCTTAATCAATCCTTAAAATTTCATTCATTTTTTCTTTACACTGTTCTTATTAAATCTTTGAGCTATTGGCCACATTTTGGGTTTCATTTAAAATATGTTTATTAAAATCTATTAAAAGAAAACCCATGATGAAAGGAAACCAGCACCTATTGGACTTGAGCCTCTATGAATGTAAGAGTGATCCCTGAGGAGAAGCATTATTTATCCATGGAAGGGTAGACTATGTTGTGATCAAGAGAAAATAATCGAGAAACATGTTAAGATTCTGCAGCAGCTGAGTGTGGGAGACATTTGCAGGGAAGTTTAGCAGAAGGAGGTTTAGCATATTCTTTCAGAATATGGATATTATGGATATTAATATAGAATATTAGCATATTCTTCCAGAATATGCTAAAGTGGCATATCCCAAAATCAAGGCCATGATATGCACTGATGCTGTATCACAGTATGTATCTTCCACTGCCCATGAAGAATTTACCAGCAAATAAGAAAGGCTGAACACAAAGGGAAGAAACTATACACCTTTCCAATAAAGAGTTGTATCTTGTTCTATTTTCCATATTTTTTGCCTTCGGTGTTTTTCACACATACACAAACGCATGCATCCATGAGGAAATTAATTTAAAAAAACCCCACAATATACATAGAATCATAGAATTCTTATGGAATGGATAGGGTTGGAAAGGATTTTAAGATCATTTCGTCCCAATCCCCCTGCTATGGGCCTAACACTAGACCATGTCATCCAAGGCTCAGTCCAACCGGGCCTTGGAACACTGCCAGGAATAGAGCATTTCCAGTTATTTGAGCAACCTGTTCCAGTGTCTCATGAGGTTATTCACGATTCCCTGTTGTCTGTTATGGTATTTCAACAGTGGGAAGAAAAATGATTGATTTTGGGTAGAATTCTGTGTGTAAAGATAGGGGGATTTTAAGCAATTTCTTGGCAAGTTGTGTTGGGCTTTTGAAAGATGTTTTGTTTCAATACAGGTTTATCTTCTAGTATTTCTTAAAGCTATCTCAATATGAAACAGTGATGTGTTTCTTAATAAAAAAAATGTTTCATAACAAGGCAGCCCTAAAAAATTTTCTAAAAGAGTTACTGTAATTTCAGGACTGTAGTACATAGGACCTCTATGTACTTCGGAATAAAGAACATGGAATCAGTGTAGTGATGCCAGCAACACAGAAGTGACTAAAATCCAGAATTCAGGAAGAATGTGGCTTCAAGGGATAAGTTTGTTTCTTGAACTCTGATCAGGAAGACTGATTCTTTGACTGTTTTCTGTCTCAGAGGCGAAAAGTGACTATTTCTGATGTTACTTGTAATCTCATCTCTGGGTTACCTGATCTGTCAAGAAATGTACATGAAAGCCATGAAATTATTTTAGTAGTGGAATGAGAAGACCAGTGGCTTATGGTAAGCTTTTATGATCCCTCACTTAAAATACATATTTAAATTTGATAGAAACCAATACCATATGTATAATTAAAATAGGGGTTGCATAATTTTTATAATAGAATTAATATTGTTAAACATAGAAATCAACTTCTGTTGTACATATATAGAGAGCTTGTGACTTCCCAGGGATCACTTGCCCTTTACCCAGTAATCAGATGCCTAAGAATATGAAAGTCCTTGCACAAAATGGAAAAAGCGGGAATATTTTTCCTTTTTTCTCCTGTATTTCTCAGCTGGGTGCTGAGAACTGTTCTGGTTTACTGCAGCTCCTGTTTTATTCTGCCCCAGTTCAGTTACTTATAGTAGTTACATGATGCCTGGGCACAGATCCACTCGCACCTGAGCAGACCAAATCTCCCACGTGACCGAGTAATTCGCCGTAATTTACGTACAGGTCTTTGGTCCCATTTCCTTCACATAGGCACGGTGCCTGGGACTGAGCGATGAGGTATGATGTCATTCCTACCGTGTTGGTTAGCACTTACTGCAGCTAGCTGTTAAACAGGTCAGTGGGTGATGTGTACGGGGAGGCAGCCACAAAGACATTGATCAAAGCAGCACGTTTGTCTTACATCTGTGGGGGATTGTGTGTCCCTCTCCCCTCCAGACCCACTACAGCACATGTTGGCAGAGAAACAGCTGTGAGGTTGTGTCTGTAGTGGGAATATTAAACACAAATTGCCACAGATCTTGCTGCAGCTGGGTGCTCAACCCAAAAAGTGTTTGGGCAGCATCAGAGACCTCCAACCAAACCAATGAGCTGCAGAGGGCGTCTTAGAGGGGTTTGGTGTGGTGAGGGTGAGAGCACATGCTGAACTGGGAAGGGGCTGCTGTGAGAATCAGGGGTAGGAGACAGGAAGTCAGGGCACAGAGAGCAGAGATGAGTATATCTGAAAATTGAGGAAGGAGCACAGGATTCATTAGCAACAGAGCTCTAAAGAAATTTAAACTCCTGTGCTAGCAGGATGTTCAGCTGATGCATCATACCTCCATCCACCCTTTTTTTCCTTCTGACAGCAGTGTGCAAACTCTCCTCACTTTGTTTTTTCTGGGATGTCTGATTTCTCGCCAATTACAGTGCCATTCCTGCTCTCTCCAGCTCATTTGGAGCGGGACTACAGTTTCAGCTGGAGATTGGGGCAGAGGAGGATTGGACTGGAGGCATGGTGGTTTTAGCCAAGCGGCACAGTTAAATAACCATGCAGCCTTTGCTTTACGTGCAGCAGGCCTCAGAAGAGTTTTTGAGTAGAAGCATAATAAATTAAAGAAAGGATCAACAACTGGACCAACAAGCTTGGTTTTGTCTGTTGTGGGTAATCACATCATATCATCTTATCCACAATTTTTTAGCATGTCTTACTGAACTTAGACACTTAACATAATGCTGGAAACAACTTATTTAAAAAAGGTAGGGCCAGTGCCTGTTTTCCTTTTTAATAATATTGTAAGTTTTGGGTTGTTTGTTTTGGGGCATTTTTTGCTATTTCCTCACTATACAGAATTGTTACTGTTTTGTTCTGTTCCTTTGGGCTGACTGCTTATCATAACTTTTGGGTTTGAGTAGGTGGGTCTGTTTGTAAGATAAAGATTGAATTCCCAGTATATGACTACTTCAAAAATATTGCTTTCACTCTTGAGATAGAATCTTATTACTACTCTCATAGATAAAATGAAAGGCTCTAACTCCATCTAATGTTCACAATGCTGAGCACCCAGCATCTGTGTAATCTGCTGGCAAAATATGACAACTTTACTATAATACAAATATTATTCTCTTACCATCATGGTTGCACAACTTAAAAACCATCTGAACAACACTCCCAATATAATACAATACAATGCGGCACACCTCCCTAATAGTAATAGCCATGTTTTTTCTTTCTTTTATATTTTTAATTTGTTTTACTGCACTGGTAATATTTTTTTTTCCATGAATCACCTCATTTTAGTAAGTATAAGGAAAAATATAGAGGTTTTTCTCAGATTATAGTGAAATCAACGGAATTATGAAAATTAAGATTAGTACCTCTGTCACAACTAGCGTTTCTAGCTCATTCTCAGCATTTTGTCTGCTTTTGAAACAAATTAGTACTCTCCAAAAGCTTTACTAACATTCCATTTGTAACATAGCACGATTACTTCTAATGTTTGTGCTATTAAACTGTTTACATTACAGCATATCTAAGCCAAACACTGTAAAAAGAGAAGAAGCTGTACATGTGTTTACAGGCAGAGCTCAGGCCTGTAAGTGGGCATGCATGGGTACACACATAGCCTTTTCCTTCAAAGCATATCTTCTTGTATTTGAACACAAATTTGAAAATCTATGAGCCACGATAATATTAACTCCCAGTTTCTTTGACCCCTCATAAAACAAAAGAAGAATGAGTGTTTGGCTAAAAGGATTCTAATGATGCCTTTGGACTCTTATGTTCACGTAATGACTAGTAGAAAGATTTATACGCCCTGTATAGGTATAATTAGACACCCACAAACCCATTGACCCTGACGAGGTGAAGAGCTCTCCTGCTTTTTGTTTCAGCAGTTGAATCAATACTTGCACGTTTTAGCACTGTGGAGTGAAATTGAGGAAATGAAAATCTGATAATTTTGCTCCCAGTGCAGTCTAGACAGAGGAGAGCAGTTTTAGTCTTTGACAGGAAGATCTATTTCCAGTTACTCAAAAGGCTAGTGTCAATTTTGAAACTTCTCTTATTATTGATTTTCAGTTTTGTTAAAAAGGATACTTTATTAGAAATATTAGTCCCAGTTACAATACAAGTTTATGTCTGTTTTACAGGTTGATGAAATCATGGTTTAATTTTGGTTTGATTCACAGGATGCTTCTGCCTGATGACTTTCGTAACAAAAAAACTGCAGTCTGAAGACGTTAATTTCATTGTGTCTCCTAAATCTACATAAGTCAAAACAGAATTCAGTAAGTAATGGTGCAGGTTCATCTAGGAAACACAGTGCATATGAAGAAACTACATGGCCAAAATAGCCTACAGAATAAATATAGTTTGGCAGAATCTTATATACTTATGAAGTATATTATCGTTATCTGACATACATTGCTATTTGTAGGTTTTTTTGCTTGTTTGTTTTCATTTTGGTTTTAATGAAACGAGTAACTCCTCATTGGTGTAAAGATGCAAGAATATTAAATAGAAGCACTCCAGGCTGGACTTTGAAGCATAAGGGAATGATATGAAATTACAAAGCAGACATCAGCAGCAACAATAAAAATTTAAACATTCCTGTAGTTTAAGAAGAAGTATCAAAAGACCCATAATGTTAACCTTTTATTTGCAGTGGTATACAGTTTACATGCTGTATAATGCATTTTGTATGGCTAATAGGTATTTTGTTTTTGCCAGTGATTTTGCTTGATCATGTTAATCAAGAATCTGCTGATTTGAATGTTCTGTCACTTGTTTTTTACCTGTAGTATCACATTGTCTCATGTGCTGTTTCTGTTGTAGAAGTTTATAATATGTTGAAACCACATACAATCATAAGAGGTCTGAGTAAAATTTCAATAGAATCAAAAATCCTCAAGACCCCTTAAAGACAAAATAAAAGTCTTTTTATACATACAGACTAAGAAGCTTAGGATTAGAATAGCACAGATGGTTCAAGTATTAACTAGAAATTACTTTTTGCACACACACAAAAATGTGTCAATAAGTAAGCTACTATAGAAATAAATAAACCACTTTTCTAATTCATTAAGACAACAGGAGTCTGTTCTAGGAGTTCATCACATGCCTTGTTTTAATGCTGTGTCTTGTAGAGGAGAAATCAAGGTAGAATACTTTGATATATAATCAGTTCTGAAGGCTTTGAATTACTTTGGTATCTCGGCTCACCATTTGGCCATGCTTACTGCCTTCCCCAAAACAGTTTACACTGGAAGGAATCTCTGACATTTCTTTTTCTTTGTCTGTGCCTTTAACATGCTCCTGAGAGAGACACAGCTTCTGGGATGAAAGCACTGATATTAACTATGCATATCAGAACATGCATTTGCTTTTTACAGCTGTGTTTGCCACTAGTAGAATTTTATTAAGCACAAATTAATGAAGCTTTAGGACTCTCAGTTCCTACTCCCACAGGGCTAATAAAGGTAACATTCTGATTTACTAAATCCTTCGAATAAGGAAGCAGCCCCACAACTTGAGCTTCCTACATGGATTGCATCATTCTTCATTTGTTTGTATTTGAAATCATTAGTACTGGTATGACATTTTTGGATGCATTGAGTGACAAGGTGCTGCAATTTTTTTAATTGAAAAGTCTAAATTTATCTCCTTCAATCACATATATTTCTTTACCTGATATGAAATATTTTCTCACAGAATCAAGAGGTCACACAAAAGCTAAGACATTGCTCAGGTGCTGGTGGGGTTTGCTTTACATTGCCCAAGATTTTGCCTTTAAAATAAAGTAAGTTATTATATAAAGGGATTTGCAAATCATTATAAAATTTTGTTAGCCACGGTAGTATCGATGTGATACATCTTCAAAAGGGCTACTTTGGACACAGTACAGAATGGTTGCTTCTATTAGATGCTATGTATGCTGGGTAGTGGCAAATTACTGATCAGTTGTTTGGTAAGGTTTTTTTACTCCTTGCTCAAGGTAACAGCAAAACTGCCATGGTCTTTTTTTCTTTACTTCTTAAAAAAACAAAACCCAAAAAAACAAAAAAAAAAAAAACCACAAAAACTGTAGATTGTACTTACTAGTAAGGAAATGTACTTTCTTTTCCCCTTTGCTCATAGTCATATAAGATAGAAGCTTTTCTGCGGGTAATATAAAAAAAAAAAATCTTGCATTCTTTTCTGTACATTTTGTAAGCTGTTTTCAAAGTAGCAATTTCTAAACAGTGATCAAATATCATGAAGGGATTTTTCAATTTTGTGCATGACTTGTGTTCAGTATTTAGATTTCAAGGCAGTTTTTGTTTGTTTCTTCTGAAAGTATTATTAGGTGTAGTTTTACCATGGAATGTCATTGCAACACATAAATCTTTTTCCCATATATGTGTAAATAATGAGAAAAAAAATCTAGAAATATGGGGGCAGGGAGGTGGGGAAGTTACGTGTGGATTAAAAGAATATTTGAAAGCCTATTGCTAAATAGGTGACTTGCTAGTTAGAAATTTGTTCTCATAGGTTATCTTCTTATTTCTCCATGTGAAACATGTAATAGTGTGTAGCTACTGAGTTTTAAATCTAGATTAAAGAAAACAAGATGAAAAACAGAAATATCTGTGATGTGCAAAAGTGCAGTGTGATGCAAATACGTGCCCATTCATAGGCTAGACTCACTCTGACAGTGACATGGTTCCTCTGTCCTGCATACGAGCTCTTCAGATTAAAATGGAACGGCAGCCGGTGAGCAGTCCTTCTTCTGTACATCTCATCCTGCAAATTAGTTTGAGAACAACATATTGGCACTTGCTTTTGTAGTTTAAGGAAGAGCAATGCAGGATAACGAAATCAGAATGAAACCTGAAGTCCTCTTGGCTGTTGCTACTGACCCCTATTGAGACCAATTAGCTAATAGTAATTTCTGTGCTTAGAGTACGAAACTTACCCCCTCTGCACCCTTGAGCACGGAGGAACAGTTTAAACTTGGTCAGTGTCTTTAAAATTACTGCATTCCTCACCCGTCACCTCTTTTTTTAAGTACAGGAGTAGAAAATAAATCAAGTTGTATTTTTCATACCCATTCTAATAACTCATCTGAAAGAGTGCCATGTGTTTCTGTTTTCAGAGGCATGATTCACACCTATATTTTTTAGAATGTTATTCTTTGAAAACAAGCTGTAGTATAACCCCAATTTTCTATAGGCTGTCCCTGTTTCTGCTGCTCATTTATCAGTTGGGTATAACAAAAGAGATCTCCTAATCTTGGAAGTTCTTTTGCTACAGTGAGAATAAAGTGAGATAATAGGATTCCTGAATTAGAGGGAAAGCAACAAATGCACAGAGAATATGAAGAATAGGAGAATGTGGCCTAAACTTACCCTTGTGCTGTACACAAACACACACGAGTTTGAAGGACTGGTCCTATTTCTCAAACAATTATTTCCTAAATGTAGCCCCTGCACAGCAGCCAATGAGAGTCTACATGGTGTGAGCATGTGTCCTCAGAACCCTTTCTTTCAGGCAGATCACAAGTTTCCAAAGAGAATGGGTATCGTCCGGTGGCTCAAACTGGCCAAAACTGATCCAAGCATGACGAAGTGCAAAGGCTCAACTGTGTTGTAAATAACACGTTATAAACATATGTTAATTATGCAATTGAATGTCATTCATTACAGCTCTTGATGGACAGTGGATGGAACAATTCATATCTTTAAAAGTCCATAATTACATAATTATACAATAGTCTGTGATTGCTAATAATTGGGTAAATATATAATTGGAAATTTTTGAAAATCTGCATTGCATCAGAAATGGCATAATAGGGACAATACTGCTAGAGTGCTGAAAGTGATGGGTAAGCAATATTAATGGTTTCAGTGAAATTTAGCAGCTGCAGCAGCAAGGGAATCCAAAGTGCAAACACTGGTGGGTACAATGCTCCAGTTGGTCTAGTGGTTGGTGGAAGTGGTCCCAAGTTTGGTTTGCATGCAGTCATGGGTGGCATTGGCACATCAGTAGTGCAGGACATGCCTTCAGGAGCAAGGGACATGCCTTTGTCACTCTTTCATATTTGGCTTTGATATTTACCCACGCACATCTAGTTAAATCTTCCAGATGTCTTTCAAAGTGGTGTAAAATTGACCTGTTGGATTAGGTACAACAGATTTAAGAAATTATTCCTTACTGGCATTGTTGTGAAGCAATTCAGTAGCACTTGTTCTTTATACTCCCTGATTCTGTACTCATACTGTATGTTCATCCAGTTGGTATGTACATTGGAGATTAACACAATGTAATTTATTGTTATAAAGATGAAAAAAAAGAAGTTCTTTTTAGACTGTTAGGTTTATCCTGATGTGGTTTTTTATTTTTTCTTCACATACATAGCACTAGAAGTGCATTAGCCATCTCAGATGAAAGGTTGTGCATCAGGCTGTGCTGTCAGCCTTTGTTCTCCATTAAAAAAGACATCTGCTGGTTGTGGCCCTTGAAAATTATAGAGCAAATTTTGGCTTGGAGTTAAAATATGTAATTTTTTTTTCCCCCATACTAGCAGAGCATATTGTCTTTAAATAAAGAATGGGTTTCAAACACAGTCAAAAAGGTTAAATTGAAAATGAACTTTGTAACCCACAACTGATTCATTAAGAAATTAATTTGTAAACTTTTTTTTAGTTTCTTTTTTTATGATAAAGTGGTTAGGCACTTAAAGTAGATAAGATTATGTCTCAAACTAGGGGAAAGGCAGCAGGAGGGTAGAAGGAAGTTAGTTTACTGTTTGCTTCCTGTCGGTTTCCTGTCACAACTATAGCAAAATTCTTTAATGGTACTGTTAATTTTGGAAATATCAGAGGCAATGTCCACACTGAGATCTATAGCCATTTTCAGAATGTGAAATTAATTCATAGCAGCACAGGTCCAGATAAGAAGAAAGGAAATATGTGCCCTTTAACAGCAGGTTTTATCCTTTTGATTATGTTACTTACATTGTTAAAAACTTAGTTTCTTTTCTTAAGATACAAATCTTAAAAAAAAAAAAAAAAAAGCAGTCTTTCTTTACAACAAAATTTATCATATTAAATGCAAAGAATGCAATTTGTTCAGTCTGGACAAACAATAAACAAAGTGCAGTCCCTGCCACCTTTTTAATTATAAAAAAACGGGTCAGATACATTATCAATCTATCTTCCTGTCCTATTTCCTGCTTACATTTCTGTCTTTGTACTTTTCTCCCTCCTAACACTGTACTACTTTTAAAGGTTAAAAAGAAATACCTGTCACTCTTTCCTTTCCAATAGAAGTTCTATGGAACTATGGGATAAAATTTTAATGAAAGCTTAATGCAACAGGTGAATTCTGCACTGAGTACTGAAATCAATAAGATTAATTTATTTTATTTTCTTTTACAGTAAGAAATTTAGAATCTATAAGACAAAACCCAGAGATTTTTTTCTCTCCAGAGCTCTGCCTTCTAGTGCAGTCTTCTTTCATTGGCCAAATGTTGTCATTGTCAAAGGTGCTGGCTGAAAGCAGGAATATGGTTGCTCATGTTAATTTATCAATTTTATGTAGAACACAGAACACAAAGACAGAGATCATGAAGTGGATTGTATGGATGTTAGTAAATTTGAAGAGTGCCAGAAGGTGTTCATAACTGCCTCAACTGCTAGGTAATTCAAATATGTGCATTGCACCAACTGAAGCCTTTTTGAGACATAAGATTGAATTTCTAGATATAAATAGTCACAACAAGGATTTCTGATAGAGCAACAGGTGGTTTCACTAAATGTTTTGAAAGAAGCATTTCTTTCCTAGACCTTGCTTATTCTTAATTTCACAGCTGTAGAGTTGCTCATCTTCTGGTTCACATGGCTCCTTTCAGTTAGATACTAGGGTCTGATGCTGAAGATGTCTGTACTATTTAACTGGAAGATGTGTTTAGATTTGACTCTGATCTTCCTTTTACTCAATACTTATTGCCTTCACAGCTACCCCATAGGGGACGCTATATACACACCTCAGAAGATCAGAGAGAGTTATGTAGGTGCTTACCACAACAATTTTAATATAGCAGGTTAGGATTTATTTACAGCAAGTGGCTCTCTGTGGAAGTAAAAAATTTGTCCTTGAAGCTAAATTTAGCATGATAAAATGGTCCTATGGAATTAAAAATAGCATGCTTCTGCTCATTAAGTATGTACAACAAGTATATGTCATCTTCATGTCTATGTCTAGCCTAACAAATACCCAAGAGTACAAACCAGTAATTTAGTCCACAATTAATGACAGATGATTTCTTTAGAACTGTGCAATCTGGGTCCATGAAAAGTTCTGAAAAAATAGGTTTGATATAAAATGGAAGACCTTTAATATCATTCTACAAGGGGATATAATATGGGAATGAATTATGAATGCATAGAAGGTAAATTATTCTTAAGTGTACTCAACAGTAAAATATCCAGATAAATACGAAGTGAAAAGTTTAGGTTTGTCGGGAAATTGTTACTAGTGGATTACTGCTAGTAAACCCATTATAGTCTTTAGTATTACTGATACACAATGTTGCTGATAAGAAAGCAACATTAAGACACAGTCAATATATTAATTTTATAGCTGAAGTATAGATCTGAGTCAAGCAGCAGTGATTTTAACACTATAATAAAATAACTGTTGCTAGTCCTTGAAAAATGTTTACTTCTAGTACCTTTTGCTATTTGTCACTCAAACGTTTTATGCTTTCAGCAACTGGGTTTATAGTAACATATCAGTAAAAATTAAATCTGAATCAAAACAAGGATTTACACCAGATTTTTCAATTCCATTACTATCATGTGATCTGTTCTTATAAATTATGTTGCCTTCAAAGAACAGATGTATGGGATCAGTAGAGAGGTCTGAAGTCAGCATGATCAAGAGGAAGACCAAAGGAACTCGTTCCATTTTGTAGTCGTTATTTAACAGAGAGTGATATCTGCAGCAGGACAGAGCATGAGAAATATTAGGGTACTGCTCTACTGGCCATGCTACCTCTCAACAGCTAATCAATTCCACCTCCACACCTCTGATGACGAATTACCTGTAATTCTCTTCCTCTTTCTCCCTTTTCTAGAAGAAAAGTTTCAGGGGGAGTGAACCACTTTCAATTATACTTTAGTTTTAGTAATTAATTATACTTCAGAGTATCATAAACTTCTCAGGGAAGTAAGGGGACTCATGTCTATTGACACATTTTCAAGGCAGGCGGATAGAACCTGCTGCTTATGTACTTGTAGAAAGGACTTGGTGAGAAACAGTATTTCCATTAGCCTTTTTTATTATTTTAATACCTGATGATTTTTCCTCAGAAAAATATCTTTTACTGAACAGTGCAATAGTCTATCACTTTATGACTGTCTACCAGTGATAAACCAATGATACCATCTTCATAAAATGAAGATGCTTTGTATGGCATAATCAGTCTGAAGCAAGTCCTGTGATCAGTGTATCTCATTTTTCCAATCAGTTTCACTTTCCTGTGCTGAAAATAGTAATGTGGAAACTTGGCCTAGACAGATCTGTCTATCCCTCAGTCTAACAATCACATCTACAATGTTTCAGAGAATACCAAGAGGACTTGCCCTGCAGAGAAGGACTTGGGGTGTTGGTAAATAAAAAAATTAACATGAGCTTGCAGTGTGCTCTTGCAGCCCAGAATGCCAGTGGTATACTGGGCAGCATCAAAAGAAGTGTGACCAGCAGGCCAAAAGAGGTGATCCTGCCACTCTGCTCTCGTGAGACCCCACTTGGAGTACTGTGTACAGTTCTGGTGTCCTCAACATAAGGAGGACGTGGAGCTGTTGGAGCAAGTATAGAGGAGGGCCACGAGGATGATCAGGGGACTGGAGCACCTCCCGTATGAAGACAGGCTGAGGAAGTTGGGGCTGTTTAGCCTGGAGAAGAGAAGGCTGCATGGAGGCCTCATAATAGCCTTCCAGTATCTGAAGGGGGGCTACAAGGATGCCATAGAGGACTCTTCATCAGGGACTGTAGTGATAGGACAAGGGGTAATAGATTTAAACTTAACCAGGTGAAGTTCAGGTTAGGTGAAGTTCAGGAGGACGTTGTTTACTGTGAGGGTGGTGAGGCACTGGAACAGGCTGCCGAAAGAAGTGTTAAATGCTCCATCCCTGGCAGTGTTCAACGCCAGGTTGGACAGAGAATTGGGCCACATGGTCTAGTGTGAGGCATCCCTGCCCATGGCAGGGGGGTTGGAACTAGATGATCTTAAGATCCTTTCCAATCCAACCCATTCTATGATTCTATGATTTGATCATGAATGTATTTTAAGACTTTTACCAAATAATAAGTAGTAATAGAACTGTAATAGAACTGAATTTAAGAAATGTCTTTAATTTTTTTTGGGGGGGAGAAAAAACTTAATTACAGATAATCACCTTCATTTTTAAAAGGATAAGCAGGAAGTGAAAAGTTCAAACAAATATTTGCAGGTGGATATATAATACCAAAATCTACTGTACCTGCGTGTATTCCTAGACCACTGCAGATTTGTAAAGTGATTACTTCCTTCTAGGAAGGTATGGTATGTCTTCTCATTGGCAGAAACTCTGGAAGGAGGCTTTACACCACATAGACAGTAACTTCCCCATTTAGTCTGTCAAAGGACTGAAGAATATATTGCAATTTTAGCAGCAAGACCACTCTAGAAATGTATCAGTAATCTCTAGTAATTAAACACTGGCAGTGTGACATACTTTTTAATTTCTCAGTTACTCTTCATAGATGTACATTTTCTTTTTATAAAGAAAATATCTGAAACACATATGACATTGATCTGTAAATCTGTTGTGCCAGGTAAGGACTTAGTAATGTAAGAAATAACAGATATCGTTATATTAATCTGCAGCATTATCAAAGGAAGTGAGAATAAAAATTTTCTTTTTACTATCTTTTTAAAAAATACATTGTCTCTAATGGTGCAGAAAGCACTATTTATAACAGAATACAAAAGTTTTCCCATTTTATAGCTTTTCAGAAAAGCTCTCCATGAAAACAATGTACTTCATAATATAATAGTGAGGCTAAAACTTCTGGCAAGTTTTCTTTAGAAATTAATCACTTTCTCAGGGCAGTTTTGTATATGCTGTGATAAAGCTAAAATATATCCTTTTGAGCATATGTTGAAATTTCTGTGCTAAACAACATACCAAAATGAGTTATTCTTGTTGTCTAAGGCTATATTGTGGCACTTGTGTCTAAGAGATTATCTTACAATGCAGCCTAAAATAAAACTTTGAAGCTCTTTTTATTTGCTGATTGGCTTTTTTATCTAATAAGCTTACTTTTACATAGTTTTTTGTGACATTAAGTTGGCCCTGGAAATGCAAGGTGGTATTAAATAATTTTCCATAATTAATTTAAACAAGGATTTCCCCAACTCT